>NW_007256027.1:364-781 GCF_000164805.1 Carlito syrichta | reverse complement strand
CACACCCCCTTATAAAAATTATTAATCAATCATTCATTGATCTCCCCGCACCCTCTAATACTTCCGCATGATGAAATTTCGGCTCCCTCCTAGGACTCTGTCTAGGACTTCAAATCATCACAGGACTATTCTTAGCCATACACCACACATCAGCTACAATAACCGCATTTTCCTCCGTAACACATATCTGCCGAGACGTAAACTACGGATGAGTTATCCGATACTTACATGCAAATGGAGCATCTATATTCTTCCTCTGCCTATTTATACATGTAGGCCGAGGCCTATACTATGGCTCCTTTACCTTCCTAGAGACATGAAATATTGGAATCCTACTATTATTCACCGTTATAGCAACAGCATTTATAGGTTATGTACTCCCATGAGGACAAATATCATTTTGAGGCACCACCGTCA
>NW_007256027.1:0-344 GCF_000164805.1 Carlito syrichta | reverse complement strand
CCCCCTTTCTCACAGGCTTCTACTCTAAAGATCTAATCATTGAAGCCGCCAATACCTCATACACCAATGCCTGAGCCCTCTCTATCACACTACTTGCCACATCCTTAACAGCCGTTTACAGCACCCGCATCATCTTCTTTACACTCCTAGGCCAACCCCGTTTCCCAACTTCAACAAGCATCAACGGAAATAACCCCCTCTTAATCAACCCCATTAAACGCCTAGCCCTAGGTAGCATCTTCACGGGTTTCCTCATCTCGCACTCCATTCCTCCCTTAATAACCCCACAAATAACCATACCACTATATCTAAAACTCTCAGCACTTACTGTAACCATCATAGGA
>NW_007256026.1:2032-2437 GCF_000164805.1 Carlito syrichta | reverse complement strand
TGTTTT
The DNA here is from genome assembly GCF_000164805.1 of Carlito syrichta. Classification (NCBI taxonomy): domain Eukaryota; kingdom Metazoa; phylum Chordata; class Mammalia; order Primates; family Tarsiidae; genus Carlito; species Carlito syrichta. Next base: position 2,431 of record NW_007256026.1, on the reverse strand, counting down.
TACATCTGTTGATGTATTTAATTACATTTATGATCTTGCAAATGTTGAACCAGCTCTGCATCTTGGGGATGAAGCCTACTTGGTCATGGTGGATGATTTTTGAGATGTATTTTTGCGTCTGATTTGCTAGAATCTTGTTGAGGATTTCTGTGTCTATGTTCATAAGGGATATTGGCCTGCAGCTCTCTTTCTTTGATGCATCTTTACCCAGTTTGGGTATCAGTGAAATGTTACCTTCATAAAATGATTTGGAGAGAATTCCATCTTTCTCAATTGCCTGGAATACTTTCCTGGTTTGTTATTGCTCTATTTAGTGTCTCAAGGTCTTCTTGTTTCAACTTGGGTAGGTTGTGTGATGTCAGAAAGTTCTCCATTTCATCTAGGTTATCAAGTTTGTTT
>NW_007256026.1:0-640 GCF_000164805.1 Carlito syrichta | reverse complement strand
TGATGAAGCTTAGCTTGGCTGGGTAGGTTATTCTTGGTTGAAATTATTTATCTTTGAGAACTTTGGATATTAGACTCCAAGCTCTCCAAGTCTGAAATGTTTCTTTAGATAAATATGCTGCTATTCTGATTGGTCTTCCCTGGTAGATAGTCTGACCTTTTTCTCTTGTTGCTTTTAGGATTTTTTCTTTTATACTTACTTTGTTCAGGTGAATTATTATGTGCCTAGGAATTGGTCTTCTCATTTGTTGTCTTGCTGGGGTTCTCTAAATCTCTTGTGTTTGAATTTTTGTATCACTGATGAGGCGAGGGAAGTTTTCTTGAATAATTTTGTGGAATGTTTGTTCCAGGGTGGTCTCTGTCTCTCTTTCTTCCCCAGGAAGTCTAATTACTCTTAGATTTGTTCTCTTGAAGTAATCACTCATCTCTTGAAGGTTTTGTTCTGTCTTTTTAAGCTTCTTTTCTATGTGTTTGATAGCTTGATTTAGTTCTATATTTTGGTCTTCAAGTTCTGAGATTCTGTTTTCTGCTTGGCTAATTCTACTTTCCATTTTTATTAGTTTGTTATTTATTTCAATCACAGTATTCTTTACTGCTGTTATCTCAGTTATCAACTCCTTCCTATTTTCCTCTTGTCTCTC
>NW_007256025.1:2085-2581 GCF_000164805.1 Carlito syrichta | reverse complement strand
GAGAGAAATGGAGTGGAATGGAAGGGAGAGGAATGGAATGTTTAGTAATGGAATGGACTGGAAAGAAATAGAATGGGGGAAATGGAGGGGAGTGTAATGGACACGAAAGGAATAAAGTGGAGAGGTATGGAAATGAATAGAATGGGATGGAACGCAGTGGAATGAAATGGAATGGAATGAATAGAGAACAATAGAATGGAATGGAATGGAATGTAGAGGAACGGATGGAATGGAGAATAATGGAATGGGAAGGAGAGGAATGGAATTGAATGGAGTGGGATGGAATTGAATGGAATGGAAAGGAAAGGAATGGAGAAAGCTGGAATGTCATTGAATGAGACGAATGGAATGGATTAGAAATGAGAGGAATGTAATGCAATGGATAGGAATGGAATGGAATGGAGAGTAATGGATTAGTTTGGAATGGAGAGGATTTAGTGCAAGGGAATGGAGAAGAATGAATTATAATTGAAGGGAATGGAATGGATTGCACAGG
>NW_007256025.1:0-358 GCF_000164805.1 Carlito syrichta | reverse complement strand
AGAGGAATGGAATAGAATGGACAGAAATGGAATTGAATGGAATGGAGAGGAATGGAATGCCGAGGAATGGAATGAAATGAACAGGAATGGTTGGAGAGGATAGGATGGAATGGAGAGTAATGAAATGGAGAGAAATGGAATGGAATGGAATGGAGTAGAGAGGAATAGAATGGAAGGGGGAAACGAATGGAGAGGATTGGAATGTAATATAATGGAAAGGAATGATTATACTTGAATGTAACAGAATGGAATGGAGTGGAATGGAGACGAATTGAACGGAATAAATGGAATTGAGAGCAATGTAATATAATGGAGAGGATTGGAATGGAATGGAGTGGAATGGAATGGAATGGAATTG
>NW_007256024.1:463200-480226 GCF_000164805.1 Carlito syrichta | reverse complement strand
CAGTCATAAAAAAGAACAGAATCATGAATTTTGCAGCAACCTGGATGGAACTAGAGTCTATAATACTGAGTGACCTCTCTCAGCAACAAAGATCTGAGTATCACATGCTTTCACTCATATAGTGGACTTTGAACATCTATCGTAATACTATAAGAAAACGATTGACAGTGGTGGGAAACTATGGGGGGGAGGGTGAGGAAGGGAGGTGGGATTAACTGTAGTCAGTATCTGTCTGGGGACGGAGAGACACCCCTTATCAACAAGGGTGTCTGGACGATGCATGTTTGTATACCTAACCCTTAACTGTAACCCACAATTTTAAATAAAAAATACTGATTTAAAAAAAAGAGGAACTAAATTTTGTTGGTAACACAAAACAAAACAAAACAGAAAACAACTCTATGCCCATTTTTCCTTGATATTCAACAGAGGATCTAAGAAAAAAAAGGGAAAATTATATTCATCTAATTGATAAATTTATCACATAGTTAAATGTGGAACTACTGAGAGCACAAATTAAATTTGAGAAACATAGCAAAAATTATTCTTAAAGTGAAATATAGATTACCTATATATTAAGATAAATAAAGGAATAATTGAAAAACTATCACTAAGCAGTTAAAGTTTTGAAGTTAATGACTGGGAAAGACCTCACCTTTGGCAGAAAATATCTGTTTTATTAAACTAGGCTAAGAATATTAAATTCTTGACAAATAAATAAAAATTATCAAAGTAACTTTTGAGTATTTATTTTTGGAATTTCTTATTTAGAATATAATTTTTTAAAGTTTCTACATAAAATATATTACTTACAGTATCCTTTAAAGAGTCTATGGATAGTTATTCATATAACTGAAATGGTGCAATTGCCTTAATGAGAAGGGACTACATTTTTAAAATATTAAGTATATAGATAATTCTGTTATGATTTTATCTTTTTATTGCTATGTTTTATACCTTAATTTTGAGGAAAGAACTAATGTTTTAAAAATATACAGAAAATATTAGCAAAATATAGCTTAAGAGAGAATAGCTTCAACCTATATTCTTAAAACAATAAATATTTAAGTTTACATCCTTGGACTAGGTCAGAAATTAAGTTTCTAGTCAGGAAAATATTATTTTCCTTTAGAGAATATTTTCAAAATATTTTAAACATACCTGTGAAAAAACTAACAATAACAAAATATTTGAATATCATTAGTTATATCTCTAACATGTACAGCACTGATATATATATGCCCATTCATTTCTAGCGAATTACAAAGGTGAATTCTACATTACCCAACATCCAGACATTTTGAGAAGGGAGAATGAAATATAGTTTTTAGGTAAACAGGTTGTCTATTTAAAACTGTCAATATCTTCTATAGAATATAATCTATTTTTAGTGATTTTGATACAGATCCTATTTTAAGATATATACTATTATATAGATTTTCTTAGCAATGGTGATGACTCAATATTAACTTGGTTGATTGAAGAATGTATTAAGTTAAATATCTATATCCATATCTAAATCTATGCAGATAGATACCATATCTATAGATAGATGATAAATAGATAGATAGATAGATGATAGATAGATTAATTGACTATATAAAATGATTTACCTGCTAGGACTAATCTGTTTATACATTAGCAAATCTACCATTTTATCTTATATATATTTTGTTCTATGTATACATTATATTTACACATATATACATGCATAAGTCTCTGTTAAGAAAGAAAAGAGAGAGAAATAAATGTAAGATACTAAAATATGAAAATACTTTTTCAAAAATCAAAGTAAGTAAAATGCAGAAGACTTGAATGGACAGCTGTTACATGTTCACAAATGACTTTTTATGTGCTCAGCAACATCCATTCAATTTCTAATCAATATAAATTGATTAGTTTAAGTGATGTTTGACTTATTTTACAAATAATTTATATATTTTTATTTCTAAGGCAACAATTTATTTCTTCTATTTTTTGTTGAGGTGATCATTATGCTGTAATCTAGCATTTATGTGTATTTGAAATAGGAATGAGGCAATAGTGTTTTTAAATATACTGAAAAGGTTTTCTGGTGAAGATAATTTATTCATTGATTTTAGTATTCCTTGATTTTCTTCATGTTTATTTGATCTTCTTTTTGAAGGGACAGATTGGTTAAGTGTATAGGCATGAAATTTAGAGTCAATCTCTAATATCTGAAATGTATAGTAACAATAAATCAAATGACTTACTAATATTTATTATTAATTGTGATAAAAAATCGTAGCTATATCTAGATCCACTTTTCCAATTTTTTAAATATTCACTTTCTCTTTGTTTTGGCTTAAATAATGTGTACCCAACACCTTACTTATCCAATTCAAACATTGTAGAATAAATAAATAGCCTATATTAAAATTTAACTATAAATTTTTTCCTTAACAATGGCAATTAAATAACTTTATATGTGTTAATTAGTAAATTGCCAAACATTATTTAATATTCAATACCTTCAGACGTCAAGGCAAAAAAGGGTGTCATTTTTAGTGATTCCCAAAGAAACTGCAATTTACAGGTCATTTAAAAAGTGTAGAGTGCATATATTTCACAGATATCCTGTTAGAAATTATATACACAGGCCTCATCTATTATAATATAAATATGTAGCCATAAATAGCAAATTTATAAAATGATATAAAATCAGACATCAAAGAGCTATCTTAGTTCTAAACTTTTAAATGGGATCTGTTGTTAAATTCTGTCAAAATGCTTATCTGATGGTAACTTCCATATACAATAAAATATAGAACAAATAGCAAAAATATTTTTTAAAATCTCTATTAAGACACTTGACATAATGTACAGTTCATTAATGTGGATGTTATCATAGAGTTATAAGCATTTTCTCAAAATTTGTATCAATTAAACAAAATTAATGAAATAAAAGCCAGGTAAATCTGATATTTAAAACCAAAGGAAGAACAGTTCCAAATAGCACTAATATCATAGATTAAGTTTAAAATGTTTCATAAATTTATCTTTATATCATCAAGGGACCAGTAGAGTTGACTTATCAGTTATTGGAATTAAAATACAATAGATTTCCTCTTTTTAAAATGACTTGATATAATGTTATTGTGAAAGACACTATGCTATCATATTTAGGTGTACTTAGAAGAGTCTAATACGATGACATATTTTAGCTAATTGCGTGCATCAAAAGGATGCTATGCTGTAGATAATTCATAAACTCTGATAATCTAATATTAAAATGTCTACATCCCATTAGTTTATATTGAGCAACAGATGAATAAAATATGGCTGATTACATATAAAATATTTGAAGTAAACATTTCTCCCAAAACAAAAATTAATGAAGGAACATACATGGAGAATTAAAATATTACTTTAGAATATATTTTCTTTAATGTTTGTAACTACAAATCAGGTTATATTCGGTAGATGTTTGTAAAGTAACAACTAACCCACATTGACCAGATGTCTTCAACTTATTAATTGTAAAAATTGTGTTATAAAGACGTGTAGTACAAGTAAAGTTTAGTTACATTAGTAGACTGCATGCAGGTGAAGTTTGTGCTTCCAGCCAACCCTCACTACCCCTGGTAGTGGACCAGGTAAGCTTTGTGTTGACGTGCACTGCCCACCCCATCCCTCCCTTCCTCCCTCTCTTAACAGTGTCCAACAACTCTCAATTCTTCCTTTGGGCTCCTGTGACTATTGTTCAATGCTCATTTATGAGTGAGAACATGCAGTATTCTGTTCTTTGTCACTGTGATAAACCACTTAGCATGATGGTCTCCAGTTCCATCCAGTCTGCCATATACTCCATGATTTTCTTTGTCTTTATGACTGTGTAATACTCCATCTTTTCTCTGTACAGTATTCTATTTATCCAGTCCACTCAATGGGCAGGAAAGTCAATTCTCTGTTTTTGCTATTGTGAATAGTACAGTACTGAACATGTGTGTCCAGGTGTCTTTTTGGTAAAACAATTTATGTTTTTCTGGGTAGATTTCTGGGAGAGGGATTGCTGGATCATATGGATGGTCAATTTTTAGTTCTTTTAGGAGGTGCCACACTACTTTCCATAATGGTTGCACTAGCTTGCACTTCCACAGTGTAGAAACATTCCCTTTGCTTTGCACATACACCAGCATCTGCTGCTTTTATACTTTATAACATTGCACACACACACTTAAAGAAAACAGAAAGATCACAAGTAAAGAGTAAAATGTCACATGCAAGGGAACTGGAAAGGCATGATCACCAAAATTCTAATTTCAGCAGAAGAATCCAGATTGCCAAGATAAAGTCACTATTGTAGGATATAGAAGACACAAATATCATAGAAAAGAATCAATAAGACAGAAAACTGGTTCTTTGAAAGATTAAATAAAGTTGATGGGCTCCTGGCTGAACTGACTAAAAAAAAAGAGAAAGTTCAAGTAAACAAAATTATAAATGCAAAAGGAAAAGTCACAACTGACCCAGAAGAAATTTAAAAGATCATCAGAGGTTATTATGAATGCCTGAATGCAAATAAACTTGAAAATCTAAAGGAAATGGAGGACTTTCTGAAATCACACAACTCCCAAGGTTGAAAAGAGAAACCGAAACTCTAAACCGACCAATAACAAGCCAGGAAATTGACTCAGTAACAACAGATCTCCCCACCAAAAAAAAAAAAAAAGCCTCAGATTGGATTGCTTCCCAGCTGAATTCTACAAGACATACAAGGAGGAGCTGATACCAATCTTATTGAAAGTATTCCAGACAATTCAAATTGTATTCAAAATTATTAAAGTATACTTCCTAAAATTGGCCATAGTAAGTTAAGCTGAAGAAGGTAACTTCTGGCTATTATATACCCTCAAGTATAAATATTTGATTAAAATAAAATGTTCGCCATACACATTGGCTCATGCCTGTAATCACAGTTCTTTGGGAGGCGGGGTGAGAGGATTTCATGAGTCCAGGGGTTTGAGACCAGTCTGAGCCACTTTGCAAGATCTTGTCTCTGCAATAATTCAACAAATTAACCAGGTGTGGTGACATGCACCTGTAATTCCAGCTACTTGGAAGTCTGAAGAGCAAGGTCAAGGCTGCTGTTTCCGTGAGAATGCTGCACTCCAGTCTTGGCAACAGAGTGAGACTCTTACTGAAAATAAATAGATAGATAGTTAACAAAATGTTCACTTGTAAATTAAAATATAGTTTTACAATAACTAGATTCTATGTGGAAATTATGTGTCACATTCAATGCTAGATATTGTGATACCGATGGTGAAAAATAATACATTGAATACTTACTTTTCTAAATGTGAAGATCAAAATTGAGTTTTAGTCATTTTAATTTCAAGATGTTCCTGGTAATAGATAAAATATATATGCTAATTATAGGCTGGATGTGGGAAAATCTCAAGAATAAACTTTAAAGTGTTGATTTTTAAATCACATCACATAGATGACTTTTGAAGATATGAAGGTAGATGAGATTTTGGTGGAGAGCAGAGTAGAATAGCAAAGAAAATTCAGAATCAAAACCTAAAGATACCATTACATAAGAATAAGTGCTGATGAGCGTGTCTTCAGAATAGAGTGTCTAGTGATATAAACCAAATTATAGGTGACTTGTTGAAAATCTGTGTACTTGCTGTGTAATGGACAGCAATGAGGCAATGGGATAAAGAGGTAGTATAAATAACAAGTGTAATATATGCTTTCAGGATATTTGTTTAGGCTGGAGGAGGGGGAAAAATAAATTACAGTATATTGAATATAGCTAAGGAGTACATCTGATTAGTGGAGAATATATTTTCTTTAATACTAAGGAAATGAGTATGTTTAATATTGATTGGAAGGGGTATATTATAAGGAAGTTATGAGGAAATATAAAGAAGCAGTGTTCAATGGAACAAGGTGGGATTGTCTTCAACTGTGACTTTATTACCAAAAATGAACCCTCTAAGCACTTTGCTTCCTGTATGTGTTTTACCTATTCTATTTTCACTTAGTCTTATGAATTTATACATGTGGGATATAAGTAAGGTTTCTGGCAAATAATTATGTAAATTGAAGTCAATATTTACTGATTTGCAGAATAAAATGCAATTGTTAATTTAAGAAGCACATTATTTATACCATAAAAATTAAACCATCATTTTATAGTGACTAATATACATTTTAAAAAGAAGATTTTAGTTCTTGTTAAAAGAAATATATAGCAATATTTGAAGAGACTTTTTTCATACTCTGTGATCTACTTCTATTCTTTCAAGTGACTTTTCTCATAGTTCCATATTCAATTTGTATTTAAAAGGAAAATTAATCCATATGGTTTTACATTCTTCATACTTATCTCATCACAATGTTTTGCATGAGCTATTTTCTATCTGGAAATGTTCTAAACCTTTTAAAAGCCTTTATTCTATGTTGCACAAAGCTATTTTATCCGTAATCCAAGTCAAGGCTGAAAAGACTCAAATTTATGTGCAAATAAAAAACTTGTAGAGTTAGAATGAATTAAAAACACTTTTTATTAAAGTATATGTGAATATCTGTGAAAATTGTTATACCAGAAAACAATTTGGAAATTTTAATTTATTCTAACCTTTTTCTCCCGATATTTAGAGTAATATGATTGTTAACTAGAAATATGCATCTTTCTTTGAAAGTAGAGAATTTTTTTTTCTTTCAATACAAATATGGATGTTTCTGATTGATAACTGGTGCTTTCTTGACAATGTATTTAGCTACTCAGAATAAAAGAGCATTAATTTGTAGAATAAGTGTATCATTGCGGTTTCTCTTCTTTCTGGATTTAAGAATTGAACATATCACACTACCCTCTATCAATATTATATGCTCTTCAGAAATGTTTCCATTTGCAAATTCTGTACCAAGGACTGACTCTAACATTCTGTTAGTCTTATCATAGGCAATGTTAAATTATTAATACAGAGGGTGTCAAATAAATGTATATACATTTTAATAAAGGAAAAACTTTAAAAAAATTGTAATACTCAATATATACCAATAGCAAAAGATGAATAAAAGTCATGTTTGACTTCTGCAATTGCAAGACTTGCTCAAAGTGATTACTGTCAGTATCCAGACACTTCTGATTATGGCAAACTAAAAATAATACATAGATAACATCTCTTAAAATATGTGTACATTTTTGGCACCCCTGGTATATGTCTTACACATTTTTCTTTCCTAAATATTTTATAAACTAATTGAGTGTAAATATCGTTCTTTTTTTCTGTTTCACAAACTGACAAACACTGTGAAATGTGCCTAAAATATGTACAAAAATCACCTAATTTCTTATTCTTTTATTTGTAGCTAATTATTGATTTATATCCAAGTTTTACTTACTTGGAATCCATTGTTTATTAAAGTCTCTCATTTTAACAAAATATTTAATTATCTGAGACACAATATGCACCTGAGTGAAAAGGATGTTTGATCTAAAAATACTGTGCACAAAAAACGGTGGAGACTTACAGTAAAGAATTGCAGTTTAGCTGAAGGAACAGAAACCATATTTTAGGAGAAGGTATAAATATTTTTACATTGTTGTTTCATGTCACTCATTTCCTTTCCGCACAGTACCCAGTGGTTTACAGTGCGGTAAATGGCATGTAGGTTGCAACTAGACCCACACAAAAACACACAAGAGCAAAAGAAAATTTTATAGATTTTCTATGACATAACGAGTTCAAAACATCAGCAATAGTATTGACAATGATTTCAATATAAATGAAACATAAAAACTTTGATACAGGTATCAACTCTGTTGATATCAGTGAGCAGCTAATTATGGCTGTATATCAAGGCAGCAAATCTATCAGTCAACTTTTACCAGTGTTATTTCCTTGAAAAAGCAAAGAAATCAAGCATTACCACTTTTAGGGAAATATATCAGTACTCTAGGGTTAAACATTAGGAAATTTCAATGTGGAATCCATAATTTATCTGAAGCAATATTGGTTTCGGTGTCATAGCTGCTGCCTTGGATAACTGTGGGGACTGAAATGTCACCAGTTAATAGGAAAGATAGTTAGAAAAAAAGAGATTAATACTATAAAGTACTCATAATGAACAATTTTCAGAGCAAAAGGTAGTATCCTCTATTTCAAAATGACTTAAAAGAGGCCAAAACTTTTAAAGAGTAAGTGAGCATAGAACTTCAAAATACCTGCAACTCTTACAAGGATCTATTTTTATCTTCAAGCTGTTGAGGATTGAGAAATATAGAATCATTTTAGTTCTTTTCAAGAGACGTTAAAGGAAGAGTCACAATTTACTAGGCACTATTCTGGGTGCTACTGACAGAGATTAGGTGGACATATTCCCTGCTCCTCCATTGAGAAAGACATATACTTAAAGAGATTGATTTTTTACATAATGTTACATATTTTAAATAAATAGATATAAATGAGTCTAGTATTCATGAAAGGTGTGTCTGAGTAGTTAAGGACAAGTACAAGCTATTTAGAAAGACCAAGAAGTTTACATAATCTAAGGGGAAAAACGATAAGAGCTAACATTTACTCAGTGGTTTCTTGTGATTGATCTTCTTCTAAGCACTTTACATGGAGAATTCATTAAACCCTCAAAACAACTCTATCAAATGGTTCTATTATTATACCAGTTTTACAGACAGGAACCAAAGACTTAGAATATTTATGTAACTTGCACAATTTCACAAAGATGATGATGGAGAAGTTAGATTGAGAAGCTAGGCAACATTTAGCGTTTTGCTAAACAGATCATGGAGAATTGTGTAAATTTGTCTTACACTTATATTAATTATCTTAGTCATTTAGAAGATAAGCAAGCATAAAACAGAAAGATCCATGCTAAAGGTCTGAAGTCCTGTGCTGAGGAATTTTGAAATGACTAGGACTAGAGCCTGGGAGACAGTTTAAAGACAATTGCATGTGAACTGTGTCAGGATCTAACTTATTACAGATGTAGCAGTGAAAGGAAAGAGAGATGGTTTTGTGATATAGCAATTAAAATTTCCTGGAATCAATGCTTGATCAGGTACATAAAGTAAGTAAGTGATAAAGAATGATTGTGCAGATGATATTAAATTCTTGAGAATGAAAATGTAAGCATACCAGTTTTGGGGTGGGAATTGAAAGACGGGATAGATGCAGATGCGTTGAGTGAGATAAGATTCAAATGTTTGTTGAGCATTTTCATAGATGTGCTTAATACAATTCAATGCATTTCTTTTTAGTGGAGAATACGGTTTTCAAGTTGTATTTCAATTTTCTTTGGTTCAATTGAATAAATATTATTAAGAAACTAGTATAATCCGGTCAAAATAAGATAGTGGAAAGACTAATAGAAAATCTATCCTTCTTTCAAGATCCAAACATCTATGAGTAGTTGTTGCTATGTATGTGGAACATAAATAACATTACTCTAGGAGTACATTAGATTGAAACGAAAATGAACCAAAGGCAGAATAAAGTAGACAAATGAGATCATTAAGATGGCAAAAAAAATTAGAAGTAATATTGAGAAAATATAATAATGTAATTGAAATGGCAAGTTTCGGGAGCCAGCCTTGGAGGCCCACCTGATTGACAGGGTCCGGGTGGGCCGAAGACCCCGGGCCGCAGGGCGAGCCCAGGAAGCTGAGGCCCTTCTGTCTTTCACCTTTGCTGTTTGATACCGCTGAAGAATTCTGTGCAGTCGTGGAAGAAGAAAATGGCATGTTTATGTGAAGTACTCACAGCTAACCTGGAAATGTCATGGTTTATTTTTCCATTTTTCCCACTATGCCACTTGGCCTTTTCTAACATATGCAAGGGTTAAACTCTGAAGCACATCAAGAATGCTTTCTTTCACTCGGTTATAAGTTACTAGATATTGCTTAAGTAATAAATGATATAAGTATATCCACTCCTTATTTGATTTAGGATTATGCAGTTTAGTGTTTAGACATAAGAATTTTTAGAAGCACAAGTTTCATTATGAATTCATTATAAGTTCTAACACTTATCTAGGAATTATGTAGGTGATTTATAACACTGTTTTCACTAACTTAGGATAAAGATTAATGTTAAGGTTTTTACTTAATTATATAGTTAAAACTCTAAGTTAACATTTATAGAGTAGGTTTTCACTGAACTCAGAATATAATAATCAGACACTTTTATGACAGATCAGCTAAAACAGAAAGTAACCTTGAGGGGCCTGGGAAACATTGCTAAAAGCTTCTTTTGAGTTCTCTTTAGAAACAAGCACTGCAAGATAAGAGAAAAGTAACAAGGACATCTGGACAAGGGAGGCGATCACAGGACTCTGAAGGACATGAGAACCTAAGATGAGAAAATTCCTGACACATAAAGAAATATACACCTAAAGAAACTTTCTTGAAACATTTGTAATTTGGGACATTGGACTGAGAGTGTCATTGGTGACTTTATGAATAAGACTTGTCTAAATGCCTATGGGAATCTTGGCTTATGCGCTACTAAAGCCTATGGGAATCTTGGGTTATGCGCTACTAAAGCCTATGGGAATCTTGGTTTGTTTGCTACTAAGACCACTAGCTGGTAACTTTTAAAAGATATGTATGTGAAAGAAGTTTCTTTGTCTTGCCCCTTCACAAATGGTATAAAAGCTCTGTATTAACTAACATTAAATCGTCATCTGTTCAAGAAGCAGGTGTCCGGTATATGATCTTCGTCGTCGCCTATCTGTCTCTCCTTCAACACTTCCCACGACCTTTGCGGGGGCGGGCCCTCGCAGGCAAGTAGAATTTCAAAAGAAGAGAGCTCAACAGTGACTTGAACTGCACAAAGTTTATTAGCAGCATTCTTTTTAATATTTCTATCTTGGTCATTTCTGTTTCAAAATATTTGAGTGTAATCTGAGAATTTCTCTACTTATCCAACAACACACACTAAAATACACATAGAAAATTGCATTTTTTTCTTCAGCTCCTTAAGTTGACTGCGTTGCTCTTCTGCTGATTACGATGGAAAGAGACAAATGCAGGCAGCAAAACCAAATCCTGGCTTATAGGAAGAGTAAGACTACACAACACAACCTTTACCCAAATCACATCAATAAGCAAAATCATATCTTAGTTATGTTTTAAGCTCTTAAAGTCAAGATAATTTACAAAAAACATTTATGTAAGGCAATATTTTGTGCAGAAATAGATTCTGGTTGAATAAAATGGTTTCTACCTAATTGGGACTCTAATATTTAGTCTAATATTTTTAATTAAAAAATAAAGAATTCAGGTTATTGCAGGATATATGAATAGACACAAGATACATATTTTGTGTACATTTCGCATATGGAATTACCAGGCTTTTATAGAACTGAGTTCTCAAAAAAGAAAGAGATAACATAAAGTGAACAGAATTCAAATACCAAGACATATACAGTTTATACTTATACCAGTTATAATCTATTACTGAGAAAAATGTCTGCATCATATTGTTTGACATTTTCTAAATGGGGAAAAATGTAAAGACATAAAGTATATCTTAACTTTTCCTAACAAAGTAAAATTATAGATATTTTCTGGTATATATTCTCTCAAACAAAAGTAAAAGAAGTGTACTATATTTTGTCAGGTCTCTTGTAACACAAGGCATTCCGGCTCCTTATGTTCAATCGTGTATTTTTAAAGAATTTATTTTTAATTTTGGCTGAAAATATTGATAAAAAGTAACAAATAAATGCAAACAAGAATTTTTATCCATAAAAGCATCTGCCAAATGATCCCACTTATATATGGAATCTAAAATGTTGAACTCAAAACTAGAGAGTAGAATAGTATTTACCAGGTGTGGGTTAGAGGTTAGAGGTGTCTTGGTGAGAAGTTGATCAAAGAATACGAGGTTTCAGTTAGATAGAAGGGATAATTTCAAGACAGTTATTGCACAACATGATGACTATAGTTAATAACAACAATGTAATCATATTTCAATTATATCTTAAGTTCTTAAGTCAAAATAATTTAAAAAAACATTTATGTAAGCCAATATTTTGTATAGAAATATATTCTAGTTGAATAAAGTATTCTTATAAACTACTAACAGAATAAATTTGAAATGCTCTCACTACAAATAAATGATGCATATCTGAAGTAACACATATTTTAATTAACTCAATTTAGTCATTCCGCAATATATCCTCCCCCCTTTTTTGAGTTGGAATCTCACTGTTATCCAGGCTGGAGTGCAGTGGCATGCTCATGGCCACTACAGTTTCAAACTGCTGGACTCAGGCAATCTTGTCTCAGCTTTTCAAGTAGCTAGAACTACAGGTGCATGCCACCATGCCCAACTAATTTTTTGATTTATTGTAGAGATGAGGATTCACATGTTGACCAGACTGGTCTGAAACCCCTGGGCTCAGGTAATCCTCTCACCTCTGCCTCCTAAAGTGCTGGGATTACAGGCATGAGACACCACACCTGGCTAATATATACATTTAAAAAGCATGTTGTACATGATAAATATATATAATGTTTGTCAATTAAAATAAATGAATGAAAAGCAACATCTGCAATTTTTTACTACTAAAATATAAAATAAATTTCTTTGTAAGCACATTTACTAGTGCTGCATAGCACTGGATTTTATATTTTAATTTACTTAATATAATTATTTTTAAAAAATTGTAGAAAAATATGCTTTTCTTGTTGCTTTTAGCTCCAAAAATGAATTTTACAGAGTATGATTTTTACAGAAAGCAATTATAATTACGCATCTGCTCACCAGTTGTTCTGTCTACTTTTGTTTATCACTTAAGTGCTGTTTCCTCAAGATTCAAGTCATAGCCACATTCAATTAATTTTTATATTCCAAGATTCAGCTGGGTAGACTTTTCACAAGACGGCTCCAACAAGCATTTAACAATTACTTGAGAACTATACCTAGATAATAATTTGAGAAATATTCTTGATAGAAAGGTACTAATAAGCAGAAAAATAGATAACTCTTAAAAGTTTCCTTATTAAGATATCTTTATTTTCATCCATGTGTTTGTCTTCATGTCTACCAATCAATATATCACTTATAAGTCCTCATTGAATGCAGGTCTGTTTATACTTTAAATGCATGCAATTATTAAAACCCTCTCACAAATCTGAGATAGGTATTATTTGCTGGGAGTTTTTCAAATGTTTACATAATCATCATTTTAGCTGTAAGTGGCATAGCTCATTCAACCTGAATATAGACTGCAAGGTTGCTTATAGATAATGAATATGCAACATAAAATATGCGATATCATCCAGCTCTCGGTAGACAAAGACATGGAGGCAAGAGGCAATTGGAGCTACAGCATACTACAACCTCTCAAGTAAGGACGTAAGTTTGTTAGAGGGGTGGGGGACATATAGAACAAGCACAAATACACAGGATTTCAATTGCTTAGCTCAAAGAGGAGGCAGATTTTCTCAGATTTTCTTTGCACATGCACCTTTGAAGCACCTTGGATGCAGAGATGCTGAAGGACAAGGGTAAATTGTCTGTTATGAGGACATTCAAGCAGTCCCCTCTAATCTTGAAGAACACTAATACAGTTGCAGCAACAAGTGCATCCTCTTTCCATGTCACCTAAGAGCTTCATTTCTCAGAGAACCAAAATATCTTTCACAAGAATAGAAGCTTCAGGGTATAGTTGTGCTATTCATTGCTATGTCTCCTATCTCCTCAATATATACTACACAGAAGTTATTTATTACATATTAGTTGAATTGATGATTATCCAGGAGAAATATATAGGGAGCACTGACACTCTACCACCTTGGAAAGACTGTATTTTTTTCTTGTTGATTTCCCAGGACAAACTGATGACTTAGAGACACTAATTCTTCAAGGTAAGGTAACTACTCCAAAAAGATGGTAAATCTAGACCCACTGACTTCTCCAGATTAATTTAGCAACTTTATTAGGCTGAACAATATGAACATGTTGATTAATCAAAAATTGGCTCAGCTGAAGATATACATAGACAAGCATCAACAAGATCATCAGTCCAGTCATTCAAACTTATCCTCAAACATTCTACTGCAGACAAAAATTCATGATTTGGAAGACTCTGACTGTTCCAGATATCTTTTAGATTCCAGAAAAAAAAAAAATTAAAGGAAAGGATAAAAGACTGATTAGCTCATAGACTCTGACCAAGTAGTACAGTGTCATCAGGCTGCTCAGTTCAACTTTCAGATATTGCTTTTCATTCTCTAACTGGGCACAGCTGACCAACACTAACACATACACAACAGTTTTACATTGCTTTCCAACAACAAACATTCGATGGCATACAATAAAAGTGTTTGTTTTCCAGGCATCTGGGAAGGTTGTTTAGGTACCTAGTTAATTTGGCTGTGGTTAGTATGACTGTCAATCTATCTAGGCTGATCTTGGTTAAGCCAACTGGGACAGCTCAACTGTACTCCAGATCACTCTCATCCTTCAGTGGACTAACGTGGGTAGGTTATCTCAGCAATAGCAGAGGCACGAGATCTAGGGTAGTTTTAACAGTGCAAGAAATTTTCAAGTCTTGGGTAATGTTTTGTTTACTAATATCTAATGAATAAAGCAAGTTATATGAGTAGGGCTAGAATCAGAGTGGGAAAGTAGAACTGAAATCACCATTGCAATTTTCCACACCCCCAAGAGAATGTGAGTTATGGAAAAACTTGACCTTTAGAGATGCATTGACAAATTTCTCATTGCAACACACACCCCTGTCCAGGGCCACTCTTGAGGAATGACACTCTAACTGAGAACATTAAGAATCAGTAGGAGGTGATTCAGTGAATTTTTCTACATGTTAGTATATATAGTCTTCATGCGTTCTGCAGGCAATAAAAATAACTGGTGATTATGTGCCACTGATTCCATAAAAATTTTATAGGTTGATAACCAATTTACAGGTAGTAATTTACCATCTAGATGATTTGCATCCTTAAGTATTTATTATTTAATTATTGCTATAATTTGAAAAATATATAATGTTAATCATTACACATATCTAGTCCTTAAGAGGTATACAGTGTTCATAGAATAAATTATGTTTTGAAGCCTGCCAGAGAATATAACTTATGACAGAATTGGCTTATAATTTTCATGTTTTACATTTAGTCACAGACAGTAATATTATTCTCTATCAAGAGATTTTCTAAAGTGAATTATAACTGTTTCCAATGAAGTGAGCCAGTATTTTTATTAGTAACCTATAACTGTTAACTATTGAGGTATACTAGATCAAAATGTGCATTTTAGGCCAAGTACAGTTAAATATATATAAATTCAATTAAAATATGGGTCCACTATTAATGTCCTTCTATAAATGACTGTGATTAGTTGTTTACTAAGAAGCAAACTCTAGATAAGGAAAAAGGAAATTCTAGACGGAAACAGGAAACATTCCAATCATGACAGGTCATTGAGAAGCCTTTCTGCAGATGGTATAAAAAGCCATCTTCACTTCTATTCTCTGACATCCTGCTCTTTTACTGATATTAAATACTAGGCAGTTTGTACTAAGTCGGTGCAAAGTGTCACTTTACTTCAAAGTCCACCATATGAGGTTGGTCAGTTTTTATCTCTAAATCAAATGGAAATGTTGCTTCAGATCATTTGAAATTAAAACTTTTAGGTATAAAAAGGAAACTGAGAACTCAAGGAAAGATGGTATATTAGATCAAAATGTGCATGTTAGGCCAAGTACAATTAAATATATATAAATTCAATGAAAATGTGGGTCCACTATTAATGTCCTGATTATATTTAAGGATAATAGATTCTGCTCTGGGCCTGTATCAGTCATAAAAAGATAACTGAAAGACTCCATAAATGTTGAGTCTCTCAATATAGTACCATGCTCATAACAGGAACTAAAATTATCCCTGCTCAGTGGGCAGAAGGAGAGGTGTACCATGGACCCAAGACTCTCAGAAAAAAAAGAAAAAGAAAAAAAAAAATCCCTTGTGAGGTGTCAAAATCTCAAACCAGAGTAGGAGGAAGTGAATAAAAATGTATTCCACCTACACATGAAGGAATCCAAAAGATGATAAATTAAAATAAGTTATCCAGAGCTGTTAAATTATAATGTGAGAACAAAAAGAAAATTTAAATCTCTCTATAGAAAGATTTTCTGTATGACAAATGTAGAAGAGTTCAATCAAAGCAAACAACAAACAACCAAACAAATCTATTTTAATGGAGCTCACAATCAAAAGAATTTATCTACAGAGAAATAGAAAAACAACAATAAATCAAACCAAAAATCAAAAAGTGGCAAAAATTACAGAAAACCTCTCTGAGAAAAATATAAAAGAAAAGTTTGAAAACAGCATAAACACATGTATTTTAAAAATTGAAAAAAAATTCTTCACAGGAGTAGAGTAGGATAGGATTTTGAAATGAACAAACCATTCTGATTAAAAATCTGAAAATGAAAAAAACATTTTATAAGCATCCAATTTCCTGCATCAAATCTCTTTTTGTTCAAAATAACTAGATTCCTGTAGTCAAACTTTTTCAAATACAAGAATCTACTTCTCCAGAAACTTTTCTGTAGTATTTTTACTTTATTTTAGATTCAGGAGGTACAGGTGAAGGTTTGTCATGTAGGTATATTTTAAATGATGGAGTTTAGGCTTTCATTGTACCCATCACCAAGAGAACAAACCTTGTATCCAATAGGTAATTTTCAAACTTTACCCTCCTTCTACTCTCTCCAATTTCAGAATTCCTAGAGTATATTATTTCTATTTTATATACACATGTCCATTGTTTAGCTCCCACTTATAAGTGAAATATGCAGTGTTCCATTTTTGGCTTCTGAGTTATTTTACTTAGGATAGTGACCTATAGCTCTATCCATGTTGCTGCAAAGAACATGATTTTCTTCTTCTTCTTTTTTTCTTTAATGGCTGTGTTGTATTCCATTGTATACATATGCCACATTGTCTCTTTTTTTTTTTTTTTGAGTTGAAGTCTCACTCGGTTGCCCAGACTGG
>NW_007256024.1:456325-463180 GCF_000164805.1 Carlito syrichta | reverse complement strand
TCCACTCACCTCAGCCTCCCAAAGGCGAGGGATTACAGGCTGAGCCACCGAGCCCGGTTCGCCACATTGTCTTTATCCAATTATCTGTTAATGGATTTTTAGGTTAATTGCATAGTTTTGCTATTGTGAATAGTGCTGCAATAAATATATGCATGCAGGTGGTTTTTATATATAATAATTTATTTTCCTTTGGTAGACACCCAGTAATGGGTTTGCTGTGCCAAATGATAGTTCTATTTTTAATTCTTTGAGAAATCTTCATGATGTTTTCCATACAAGTTGTACCAATTTACATTCCCACCAACATCATATAAACATTCCCTTTTCTCCACATCCACACCTGCATATGTTGTTTTTTGCCTTTATAATAACAGCCATTCTGGTTGGTTTAAGATGATGTCTATTTGTGGCTTTAATTTGCATTTCTTTGATAATTAATGATGTTGAGCATTGGTTCACGTTTGTTGGTTGCTTATATGTCTTCTTTTGAAAAATACCTACTCATATCCTCTGCCCATTTTTTAATAGGGTTGTTTGGAATTTTTCTGGTTGTTTGAGATCCTTGTATATTCTGGATATTTGTCCCTTGTCAGACACATAGCTGAGAATTTTTTTTTCCATTTGGTAAATTGTTTACTCTGTTGCCCTTCCAGCTTTAATTTTACTTTAGCAAGTGGATACTTTCCCCCAATTCTTATGAACTTTAAATTCCTGAAGTTATAGTCACTGTACACCACTGAGTATCGGATTAGGGATACAAGAAAAACTCTTATGGTTAGTACCTAGGTAAAAGATAGGAGTTCTAAAACTGCCAATAAATGCTCAAGTACCATAACATCAAGATTTTAATTAGCTTTCCAGTCACAAGAGACAACACATTATACTCTGGGGAAAGAAGTAATCCTAATTATAAGGCAGGGGAATGACATAGTGTATTCAGCAATGTTTTTTCACCTCATTTAGATGGCATACATATATTTAGGTTATTATGCTACAATTATTTTCCCTTTTACTTTAAATTTAAAAGAATATCTGACTCATTTCCCTAAGGAAACACATACTTTTCCATCTACAATTTGTGGTGGTAGTTTTATTTACACTTGATAGTCTTTTAAACTGCAATGGCTTACAAATCTTATGCTAATATATAGCAGTACAGAAAATATCTAGATAAGTAAATGTTATGTTTATGGAAAAAATGAGAGATTTAGGTTTATGAAATGTTCCCAGAGTTACATTGCACATTAGGTATTAGCAGAGGAATGATATTTCAATATGCTCTATTACACTTCTACCAAGAGACAATTTCAGAGAAGTTAACCAAAGATAAACATAAAGGATATATTATCAAGCTGTTTACTAGTATGGGTAACCAGAGTTTAATTTCTGTAGGAAACTTTAAGACTCTGTGCAGAAGAGAGAATGGAAGTTATTCCAGTCAAGTAACGAGGAACTTGAAACATTTATTCATTAATTCTTCTCAGTCAAAATTAAGGGCTGCTACGAGGTTGTGTTAAGGACCAGTATTTATGGTATCTCATCTGTGGGTTGCGGTTACTATAGAAATCTCCCAGATTCTTGGAATTTGGGCTACTAACCTATCATGTAGGCCCAAGTAAATATGAGTGGGATATACTCATCTGTCTGCTAAGGGTATTATTTCTAGAAGGTAGTAGTCTATCACAAACCCTAAAAAAATGATTTTAGTAAGGGGCTTATAAGATGAACTACAGCTTCCAAATGAATTTGATTCGTAGGCTATAGCAGGTATTCATCATCTCCCACTTCTCTATCAATTCTATATTCTTTTGATACGCAGGCAGCATTCTGCTGGAAGTTTTCATGTCCAATGGGATATCCTAAATTATCAATTCTGAAAGGTAACTATCCCTGATTACTGCATTTTTATAAGATTGTTGTGGGTCAATTGTTCCATTGTAATCCTTACTTGTCATAGAAGCCACAAATGGTGCCCCAGAAATTGCCATGAATCTAGATATACTCCTCATTGGCCACATTGTATGGTGACAACCTATCTCCTTGGAACAATCATGTTGCCCCAGCATTTAATAATCATTTATTTCCCTGCTGACTAGCATCTGGTGTCCTAAATGTCATGGGAGTAAAACATTTCAATTTAGTGAAGCAATTACTGTGTTTCTTGGTAGAAGATACTCCCTACTCCTGAAAAGAAGTATTTTTAGTCCAACAGCAGCCAGAGTGCAGAGACATGAATCACAATTCCTAAAGTGGCTAACTGCTTGATTGTGAAAAAGACTTTCCCACTTAGGCCTCTGGCTTTCTAGATCTAGATCTGTAATGTTACCCATTAGTAATGTAGCACCACATGGAAATTATTAATTTATTTGTCCATTTTTCTGAAAAAAGAGATTTGATTCTATGTAACAGGAAACTATAATCAGAGTTGAATAACATTTTGCATTGTTTGATAATATCTCTTTTCATATTTTTGATTTCAAAAAGCAACTAAAAATGATGTTCTAAGAAATTAACAGAGACGACTCTTTCTAATTACTGAAGTAATTCAGTGCTATGTGGGATGGTGTGTATGGATAATTTGAATGTAGCCTAAGTACATCAGAATATATTCACGATATACCAGTGGTTCTCAATGAGGTTTTTCTCCTTCAGGGAACACTTAGCAAAATCAGGAAATATTTTTGGTTGTTACAATGAAATAGACCTACTACTAGCATCAAAGAATTATGCAGCCCAAAATATCATGGCACAAAGTTTGAGAAATCCTGTCATACATTGATTCATTTGGAGTTGTGTGAATTAAGCCATGAAATATAAAAATGAAGATAATGATCTCTCTCTGTCTCTCTCTCTCTATACACACACACACACACACACACACACACACACACACACACACACACACATATGTATATATATAGGTTCTTAGATATTATAATTAAAATTAAAATCAGTCATTCTGGAAAAACCAAAACTTAGAGGGTATTGTGATATACAGATGTGAACAGAATGAATAAAATTCTTAGGAAAAAACTGAACTCCTTTTTTTTTTGAAGAAATATTAATAGTTTTTATTAGTGGCTTGCTTCTTTTTTTTAATGTAAATATGGTTTATTTGCTACCAAAAGAAGAAAAGTATAGGCAAAAATCTTTGTTGATTTCTTCATAACATTGCAAGTCAATAATATTTCTATTATCACCTCTTCTGAAGATGATCAAATAATACTCGAAATTATGTATAACTTTTACTTGTGATTTTCAAAAGAATGTTAGAAATAGCACATATTTAATTCAACTTAAATCCCTTTAAATGATTGACATATTAGGGTTTCCAAAAGTAAATTTTTGTGCATGGCTTGTTTATTATGTTTTCTTCTATTGAAAAGGATCTATGATAAATATATTGCAAACAGTTTCTTTAGAATATGGGGACATCATGTCCTGAGGTAACTCATACAGTTTTTGACATCCCTGTATATTTTACAATAGTTTCATCTATAAAAGTGATATATGGCAAACAAGTTACGTTACAATTTTACAGGTAGTCTACATGGCTACAATAAATTATCAACCATCTCCATAACAGCTCTCTATAAAAAATAATATACAATGTATTTTAGTCATTCTATCTTTATTTAAAAAACCACCCTGTTTATAAGCTGTTCAACAGTTTTAACTAACTGAATAAAGAAAAAAATAAATCTAATTGTAATTTAATTCTATTATATTGTCTGTTTAAACAATTCATATTGAAGTTAATTTTTTCTTTCTAATTAAAGTCAGAAAATACTGCTTATAACTAATATGTGCACAGCATTATGCTAATATTCCTGTGAAATAAAGGGTCATAAAAATTTGCCTGACATAAAGGCACTTATTATCTAGTAAAAGAAAGGAGGCATACTCACAAATAAACTTCAAAAAGATAGAAATAATCAATTAAGGTTTCTTGTGATATTATATTTCATTGTCTGTCCTGGTGTTCTACTCTGCTTGGGCTGTTACAATACAATAGGCATTTATTTCTTATAATTCTGAAGACTGGGGAGTCCGAGACCAAGGTGCTGGACAATTCACTTCCTGGTGTATGCTCTTTTTCCCGCTTGCACAATGATTTTCTCTTACCTTATCCTCAGGCATGTGTGTGTGTGTGTGTGTGTGTGTGTGTGTGTGTGTGTGTGTGAGAGAGAGAGAGAGAGAGAGAGAGAGAGAGAGAGAGAGAGAGAGAGGAGTATCTCTCTTATATTTCCTCTTATAAGTACACTAATCCTATTCATGAGGGCTCCACCCTTGTGACCTAATTACCTCACAAAGCTCCCACCTTCAAATATCACATTAGGGATGAAAGCTTCAATATACAAATTTTGAGGGGACATACAGCATTGTCTTTCAACTACATATAACATTTTGACAGATGGATGTGAGGGAGAATAACAATAAAATTAAGACCCAGATAGTAGATCACTATTAACAACAATATTCTATGTGCCAGCCATTCTTGCATCTCAGTATTGTGAAATATGTGTCATTTAGCTATGAATGTAATTAAAACATTATTAACTATTGCAAGGTAAAGGAGCTACACATAGTATGAAAATGGAAATTAGATGCAAATATTAAATTCACTTCAGATAAAACTTTTTACCTGTAATATTTGTCATATGATATAATATACAATGCTTCCAATAGAATTTTTCTATTGAAATAATGTCTATATTTTCATAATAATTTGTCAAACAAAGGGATCACTTTGGAGATATTCTTAATACTCTGTGAAAAAGGAAGGAAAATGAACATGACAGGTATCTGACTCAAAGTTTTCTCTCTTGCTGTAGCGGACAATTGACTTTTAGAAGCAATAATGACACTAATGATTAAATCAATAATAACATTTTGGAGAGTTAATAGATCCTTCATTGAACAGTGCTTCCAAACACCACTATTACTGAGTTTAATTCAGAGAGTCTTTGCTAAGGGCTGAATTTTATACTCACCCAGGATTCTAGTGAATAAGAGGTCCTGCAAAGCCAGTTTCAGCAAAGGCTGTGGAGTATAACAGCTAGTTAGATTGGATCAAAGATGATGTAACATATCATCATGGCCAAAAACTCATTTCTGAGTACTGATTTTCTTTTATCCGACTTTGTAGAAAAGTGTTTCACACATATTCACTGCTAATGTGAAATCTAATTTTTAAAGCTGGGTTCTTGGTAAAAAGCTATGTATTGTCAACTTGACTTAAAAAAAAATAAATAAAATGACTAGCTAGATGACCAAGTACAAAATAGAACTTTTTGAATTTAAAAAATAAAGGCGATAAATATAGATCCGAGATTCAGATTCAACATTATATT
Organism: Carlito syrichta; assembly: GCF_000164805.1. Classification (NCBI taxonomy): domain Eukaryota; kingdom Metazoa; phylum Chordata; class Mammalia; order Primates; family Tarsiidae; genus Carlito; species Carlito syrichta. Next base: position 457,826 of record NW_007256024.1, on the reverse strand, counting down.
TATAAACATATTATTGTATATAATAAATACATATTATTATATATGTAAAGTATTACAATTTGTGAGATACAAAAATAAACTCGATTTTAAAATATACACATGATTATTTTAATTGGTATAGAAAAAGTATTTGGCAAATTCTGCCACCTCTTTATCATAAAGACACTCAACAAAGTAAGTAAAAAAGAGAAATTCCTCAGCATAATAAAGGGCATTTATGAAAAATCCACAGCAAACATCATACTGAGAGTAAAGCACCGAATGTTTTCCCACTTTTAACCTTTTACCAATATATATTTTATGATCATTTTATTTAGATTTTGTATGATATTAAGATTATTTGGTAGCATTTGTTTTTCTTTAAAATTTCCCCAAATATATTTCAAATATATTAGCATAAAGATTTCCATAGAATTAACATATGGCTATATATGCAATCTTTGCCATTTTTAAGGTAAATTTTTCAACTTCGATTTTCTTTTATGTTTATGATTTTTCTTGCTGAAGTTTGTTATCTATGTTTTTGTTTTACAGCCTTCTAAATATATATTCTTTGCATTTTCTTTTTGTTTTCTATTTCATTTATACAATTTTTCATAAAACAAGTCCAATTTTCTGTTATTATTTTATCATTGATTTTTTATTTTAATCGTTTAATTCAAATCTTTATATTTACTATTGCTATAAACATTGCTAAAAATTAATTTTGCCTTTTTGAATGCATAATAAATACACATTAAAGCCATGTATTCATATAGGTGTACACGTATAATTTGTGACTTTAATACTGACTATTGTCATTCAATGCCATATCAAAGCAAAACAAAATGCCTTTTCATAACTAAACCCATTCCTATCAGTGTTCCCTCTCATACATTAATCTCTTCTTTAAGATATAAGGTTTAATATCAAAAGTACTGGTGATTTTCACTAAACATAATGATTTATAATTCAGTTTTATATGTCTTGACACTAAGCAGCAGAATTGTCTGCTCTGCACTCCAATTCATTTGTTTTTCCCTCTCCTTTCTTAGCACTTTTTGCCTTCCTTTCTTTCCCCCCTTTCCATGCCATGTTGACATGAAATGTGTTAGAACATGACTCAAGAAGTCACATTGATCTTTATTCTCATCATAAGCATCCTGTTGAGGAGACTCCTAATATCAGGATTAGACACACACAGTTACTCAGGAAATCTAAAAAAAGTGAAAATTTCTGTCACTTAAACATACCTTTAAAGGAATTAAGTCACAGAGTACATATTCAAATTCAAAAACAATTACAAATTATAAACCCGTAGCAAAGCAAGTTTATTGTCTTCTGAATGTTATTAGAATTTTTATCTAAACTTACTATGCACATAAGAAAAAATATTTCAATAAAATTACCAACTATGTTCTTAAATTTTTCATGGTTAAGAATAATCCCATTCTTACCTGTTTTGCCACGGTTTAGCTACCAGAAAGCATTTTCTCTCTGGTCTCTTCCTCCCTCCCTCCCA
>NW_007256024.1:393556-456292 GCF_000164805.1 Carlito syrichta | reverse complement strand
TCCCTCCCTTCCTTCATTCCTCCCTTCCTCCCTTCCTCCCTTCCTTCCTTCTTCTCCCCCTCCCTCCCTTCCTTCATTCCTCCCTTCCTCCCTTCCTCCCTTCCTTCCTTCCTCCTCCTTTTCTTCCTTTTTTCATTCTTTCCTTTCTTTCTCTTCCTTTTTCTTTTTTTCTTTCTCTCATTTTTTCTTTCAGCATATTATTTTCAAAAATACCTTTGCAAATATCTTGCACTGATGTATGATTTGTGTACATCTCAGTTCTTGGCCCAATTGCCATTTTATTATTCAAAGGTTCTTAGACAATTTAGTGAAAAAAAGTATAAATTATCTAAGGAACAGGAACACATTTTAATTTTCAGTTCTGTTTTAAAAAGTGAGAAATTAATATAAATTTAGGTTAGAAGGCACTACTGAACACACTGTTTACATTAACAATAAGATTTTTTTTCTCTCTAGCAGTCTTAAATTAACTATTTCTGTTACATATTGAAAACATCTTTGTTATTGAATGTTAACATACAGGTAGTCAAGCTGAAGAATTAATGGCTAATGATGGATAATTAGGATTAACATTATTAGTACCAAAGTAAAAGAAAGTATTGTTGGATGAGAAAGGAAACTCAAATAAAGAATAACTGAAATGTTTTGGTCATCAAAATATGACTGAAAACTTTTTATTTTTTATTTTTATTTTTTTGAGTTGAAGTCTCACTCGTCGCCCAGACTGGAGTACAGTGGCCACTCCCGGCCACCGCAGCCTCGACTTGCTGGGCTCCGGTGATCCTTCTGCCTCAGCTTTCCAAGTAGCCGGAATTACAGGCATACACTACCACGCCCGACTGATTTTTTTATTTATTGTAGAGATGAGGTCTCGCCAAGTTGCCCAGGCCGGTCTCGAACCCGTGGGCTCAGGCAATCCACTCACCTCAGCCTCCCAAAGCACGGGATTACAGGCTGAGCCACCGAGCCCAGCTGTTACTGAAAACTTTTTTTTTTTAATCAATATTTTTTATTTTGATATTGTGGAGTACAGTTTAGGATTAGGTATACAAATATGCTTTGTTCAGTCACCCTTGTTGATAAGGGGTGTCTCTCCATTCCCAGACAGATATTGACTACCGTTAATCCCACCTCCCTTCCCCTCCTCCCCCCCATAGTTTCCCACCACTGTCAGTCTTTTTTTTTTTTTTTATAGCATTACGGTGGCTGTCCAAGGTCCACTATATGAGTGAGAACATGTGATACTCAGATCTTTGTTTCTGTGGGAGATCACTCAGTGTTATTGACTCTAGTTCCATCCAGGTTGCTGCGAAATTCATGATTTTGTTCTTTTTTATGACTGCATAGTATTCCATTGCGTATATGTACCACATTTTTTAATCCAGTCCTCTTTTGATGGACAACACGGTTGGTTCCAGGTTCTTGCTATTGTGAACAATGCTGCAGTAAACATTCGTGTGCAGGTATCTTTTTGATAGAGTGATTTGATAAGTGAAATTGCTTTGAGAGTTTCATTACTGTCAAAATAAAATTTTCAGTTTTATTTTCCTTTCCAAATGTATTTGAGCTTTCACTTATGGCAAATATTATTTAAAATGGTTAGAGACAATTGATTTTGAAACATTTATTACCTATAAAAGGGATCAAATAGATGGGAATAACATGACTATTGATTTCCTACATATCTCATGTGCAGTATCAATATTTTTATTTGCAAGTGCATAATAGATTTCAAACTCAAGTAATACATATATTAAGCATATTACATAGGTTTAGAAAATTATACTACATTATTTTATCATGAAAATAATCATGCATTTACAGTTTTTCATCTTACTCTCCCTATGTATAAAGAATTGGATTAAGAAAAAAAATTGAAGGTATAGATTTAACATTGCAAGTAATTTCATAAGCTGCTTCAGTGCTGTTACAGAAGTTGAACTGGTAGACATTATAAAATGTCAGCTTTTGTCTACAGTAAATATAATTTACACTGCAGAAAAGAGTGATTAGAGTCAGATCACTAAGAGGCTAATGAAAAGAGCCATCAGCACAGCTGTGGGATGTGGGTTGTTCATTTTGCAAAAGATCGGAGAGATGACAAGTTTTGAAGGTGTTTTACATACCCGAAACTCATCACAGACATGTTCAATCATGCTCTGAGATAGAAGGCAATCTAATCATTTTTATATTAAACAATTCAAATTCTATGGACTGTGATTCACATTTTGGAAGACATTAAGTTGAGTCATTCATTGCTTGAAAGTTAAAGTATGTTTCATAAATTGGATTTTAAGAAACATTAACAAAAGAGGCCCAGAACAAAACTTAACAGCATAGAGAGACCGGGCTTGGCAGGGACAATAAACCAGATATCAAATTGCAAAACTAAATTGCAGCTACAAAATAAATAGATCTGATATGCTGTTGAAATTAACAGTCAACATATTTGTTTTGAAAATGATGTCTCTCTAATAACTATTAAAAGAGATATTTGAAAAGTTTCATGTTTTTTGTACTTTAGTTAATGAGATTGTAGAACTGAAAACATTGCCAATGGCTAAGAAAGAGGATAAAGAAGAAAATTATGCTTCTTCAGCATCTTTTGGTAAATGAGTGCTATTGCTTAATTAAGTAAAATGGAATGACAAGGGGAATCAAGGAAAATGGAATGACAAGAGAAAAGCAGAATTATTTAAGAAAACACTCAGAAGGACATTTAAAAGAAACTAAGAACACATGAAAAAAGTAAGGTTAATAATAACATCTCTTAATTGTTAAATGGATGTTTAACCATTTTGTTACGTTTTTTTCCCAGTTAATAAGAAAGTCTAGATAACACAATCCTGTGGACCACTCATATTATTTGTTTATTTATTTATTCTTCATGCCTCCGCCCACCCACCCCAGCCAGTCACTCATATTATTTAAAATGTTATTAAAATGTTTAATATTTTGGAAAAAATTAAGCAAGAAGATTTTAGAGAATCACCTTGAATATAGGATTTCTAAGATTAATCACTAATATAATTATTTGAGACAACATGTTTTCCTTCTCTCTTTTTTGTTTAGAATTGGAGTCTTACTCAGTTGCCCAGGCTGGAGCGCAGTTGGACACTCACAGCCACCCCAGCGACAACTGCTGGGCTCCTGGGATCCTTCTGTCTCAGCCTTCCAAGGAACTGGAACTACATGTGTGCTCTACCACGCAGTGCTATTTTTTTATTTATTTTAGAGATGAGGTATCACCAAGCTTCCCGGACTGGTCTCAAACCTATGGGCTCAGGCAATCCACTCACCTAGGCCTCCCAAAGTGCTGGGATTACAGGCTGAGACACCCAGGCCCGGCCAATATCTTTTTTAAAAATGAAAATTCTTGTACTGTTCTTGGCTAGAATTCAATTTCTTAATCTGGAAAGCAAAATATAATTTTTGTAATTACTGTAAAATGATATTAAATGAATAATTTTAGAAACCACATTTATTCAGATAAGTATAATAACTAAATCATCAAATAAAAATGCAACAATAGCAACAGCAACAGCAAAGCAAGAATGAAAGTAAAATAAAGAAAAATAAAAAAGAGATAGCTTCAATTTGCTTGATAGCAGACTGGAATTAATAAATGCACTTATTTAAAAAGGAGAGAGTGGGAAATTGAAAGATACAATGTTACTCACTATGAACATACTTGTAAGTATTCAAAAAAATAAAAAATTGCAAAGAGAAAAATAAATGTCTTAAATTTTCCATGAAAAAAGTTTTTTTAAAAATTACAGATCCACAGCATAATGGCTTAAATACATGATAACCCTTTCAAACTTGGGCAGTTTTTATACTGAAACCTCAATGTTCACATCAGTAAAAACGAAAAATAGCTTATTTATTTTTAAACTTACTTACTTGAGTTAAATCTCAGTTTGTGTTATACAGTTCCATGAGTTTTGAAATATACAAAAAGTCACATATCACAACCCTAAAATTCTCATGCTGCTCCTTTTAGTCAACTCCTCTTCACTGGCAACAATTTAGGTGCCTCTTTCAGAGAGGCACAGAAATAGAAACACATACTAGGTTGCCTCTTTTACTCCTTTTACTTAACAAAAAATACATCTGAGACAAGTTCATGATGTTGTGAATATCAGTAGTTCACTCCTGTTTTATTGCTGAACAGCATGGGTGTGCATAAGACATTTGCTAGTTTGGAGCCATTTACTGAATGCAGAGTATTTGTGTTAATTCCAGATTTTGATGATTATTAGTAAAACCACTACATATTTAGAAAAATAGATTTGGGGGTACACTTGCATTTTTGTTACATGGACATATTGTGCAGTGGTGGAGGTTGGGTCTCAGGTGGTCCATTCCCCAGAGTAAACACTGTACCCCATAGATAGTTTCTGAATCCTAATTCTCCTCCCTCTTCCCCTTGCTCCCTTATTAGCACCCTCAGTGTCTATAATTTCCATCTTTATGATCATTTAGCTCCCACATGTGAGTGACAATATGTAGTATTTAGTTTTCTGTTTCTGAGTCAGTGTGCTTAGAATGATGATCTTCGGTTCCATTGATGTTGCTGCAAAAGATCTGATTTCATTCTTTTTTATGACTGTGTAGTATTCCATGGTATATATATATACCACATTTTCATTATCCTTTGAACAGTTGATGGGCTTTTAGGTGGATTAATCAATTTTGCAATTGTGAATTCTTCTGTAATGAGCATGTGGGTGCAGGTGTCTTTGCTATAAAACAACCTTGTGGTTGTTTGCTGGGTCAAATGGTAGATCTACTTTTAGCTGTTTGAGTAATCTCCATACTGCTTTCCATAGCGGTTGTACTAATTTGTACTCCCATCAATTTAAACTCTCACCAACAGTGTATATGTTCCCTTTTCTCTGCAGCATCTATTGTTTATTTATTTATTTATTTATTTATTTATTTATTTATTTATTTCAGTTGGAGTCTCACTCTGTCACCCAGACTGGAGTGCAGTGGCCGCTCCCGGCCACCGCAGCCTCGACCTGCTGGGCTCCGGCGATCCTTCCGCCTCATCCTTCCAAGTAGCCGGAATTACAGGCATGCGCTACCATGCTCGGCTGATTTTTTGATTTATTGTAGAGATGAGGACTAGCTGCCCAGGAGGGTCTCGAACCCACGGGCTCAGGCAATCCACTCACCTCAGCCTCCCAAAGGCGTGGGATTACAGGCTGAGCCATCGAACCCGACTTTTATTTATTTTTTTAATGGTCATTCTGATTGGTGTAAGGTATTATATCATTGTGGTTTTCATTTGTATTTCCCTAATTATGAATGATATTGAACTTTTTCATACTTTTGTAACCTATTTGCATATCTTCTTTTGAAAAATGTCTATTGATCTCATTTGTCCATTTTTTTATTAGGGTTATTTGCTTTTTTCTTGCTGATATTTTTGAGTTCTTTATAAATACTTGATATTAGTTTTTACAGATGCATAATTTTTAAGCATCTTCTCCCATTCGTTAGGTTGCCTATTTGCTCTGTTGATTATTTCTTTTGCTGTGCAGAAGTTTTTTAGTTTAACTAAGTAACATGTATTTATTTTTATTTTTGTCTCATTAGCTTTGAATCCTCCAAAAGACTCCTGGACTAGATAAATGAATTGGCAGTTTCAGATACAAAGTCAACACACAAAAATCAGTAACACTGCTATACCCAATAATTACCAGCCTGAGAATCAAATCAAAAGCTCAATTCCATTTACAATAGCAGCTGAAAAGCTAAAACACCTAGGAATATTTGTAACCAAGGTGGAGAAAGATCTCTACAAGGAGAACTATACACCCCTGGTGAAAGAAATTTCAGAGAGCATAAACAAATGGAGAAATATTCCATGCTTAAGGATCAGAAGAATCAACAATATTAAAATGATCATGTTGCCCAAAGTAATATACAGATTCAATACAATATACAGATATCAAACTGTCAACATCATTTTTCACAGAATCAGAAAAAAAAAATCCTAAAATCATATGGATCCAAAAAAGAGCAAGAATAGTCAAAGCAATCCTAAGCAAAAAAACAAAACAAAACAAAACAAAAAAACCCAAAACAAAAAAACCCAAAACAAAGCTGGTGGTATCACATTGCCTAACTTCAAATTATACTACAAGGCTGTAGTAACCAAAACACCATGGTACTGGTACAAAAGAAGACACTTGGACAAATGGAATAGAATAATGGACAAATGGAACAGAATAGAGAACCCAGGAATAAATTCAAATGCCTACAACCAACTGATCTTTTACAAAGCACACAAAAACATACAAAGGAAAAAGGATGCACTATTCAACAAATAGTGCTAGGAAAATTGGATAGCTACATGCAGAAAAAATAAAACTTGATCCCTATCTCTCCCCATATCCAAAAATTAGCTCAAGATGGATTAAAGACTTAAATCATCAAACCTGATACCATAAAAATCTTAGAAGATAAACCTAGGAAAATCTCTTATGGACATCGGCCTAGGCAAAGAATTTATGGCTAAAATTCTTAAAGGTGCTACATTTCTATACAGGTTTGTGCAAATATAGATTTGTATTTCCCCAAGGTACTAGGAATAGGATTGTTGGGTCGTATATGTGTTTGTTAGTTACATTAAAAAAAACAAAACACACACACACTTTCAAAAGTGCCTGTGCTATTGTACATTCCCTTCAGCAGTGTATGAATGGGCCCACCTTTCCACATCCTGGCAGCCCTTAGTATTGACATTTTTTTTTTAATTGCATGCAGTCATTCTAATGTGTGTATAAGGTAGAAGTATATCAATTGAGTTTTAATTTGCACTTTCTTGATGGCAGAAGTAAATTTATTTGAGGACAGAAGTCATCAAAGAAGTTCAATTATCAGAAGATTGTATAGATAAGACATCTGTATATCTTCTTTGGTGAAGTGTATATTCAAACCTTCTGGCTACATATTATTGTTTGTGTTCTTATAGTTGTATATGTAACCAGAAATACACATATTGGGATAAAATACTTGCGAATTACATATATAACACAGCATCTGAAAAATGACATTAATATAATATGAATATGAAGATAATATAATATACATAACTTCCCCCTCAGTTTCTTAAATTGGAAAAAGATTATATAGTTGAGTGCATTTTCTTCTTTTGCAATAAAAACATTTAATATTTTAAACATTCATCTAATTGCTACTTTTATTACATTCCATTAACTTTGGTATTTTGCATTTTTTTTTTTTTTTTAGTTGGAGTCTCACTCTGTCGCCCAGACTGGAATGCAGTGGCATGCTCCCGGCCACCGTTGCCTCAACCTGCTGGGCTCTGGCGATCCTTTCACCTTGACCTTCCAATTAACCAGAACTACAGGTGTGCGCTACCACGAACGGCTAATTTTTGATTTATTGTAGAGATGAGGTCTCACCAAGTTGCCCGGGTGGGTCTTAAACCTGCGGGCTCAGGCAATCCACTTGCCTTGGCCTCCCAAAGTGCTGGGATTACAGGTTGACCCACTGAGCCTGGCCGGTATTTTGCATTTTAAATTCATTCAGATAAAAATATGTTTAATTTTCTTTCAGTCTTTCTTTTGGACACATGAGTTACTCATAATTATTGGCATTTTAATGATACATAAAAGTATACATATTTATGGGGTACAATGTGATGTTTCAGGACATGTATACATCATATACAATTCAAATCAGGGCATTTAGCATATCCCTAACCCCATACATTTATCATGTATTTGAATTATTGTTTTAATTTACTAAATTTTGGATTTTTCTAAATATCTTTTTTGTTATTTTCTTTTGTAATTCTCTTGTGGACCAATAAAATACTTAATGCAAAAGGTAAAAACAGCAGCTGTTGAGTTGCAATGCATATAGTGGGTAAAGAAAGGCAATTTTAGTTTTTCTGTGAGTTAATGTTCAAGAAACAAATACAAAAGTAGTTATTTTGGTTATTTTGAAACTGCATTGTCTAAATGCTTCATTTGATACTTTCTGCTTCAATAATAATAAACATTGTGGTAATTGAGCACCCACTGGTGTAAACCAGGGCTTCTCAACTTCAATACTATTAACATTTTGGACCAGACAAGTATTTATTGTTTGAGGTTGTGTCGTGCAATATAGGATGTTCAGAAGCTGCCCTGACTTCTCACTAGATGCCAGTAGCACCCACTTCCACTCGTGACAACCAAAAATACCTCTGTACATTTCTAAACATCTTCTGGGGGCAGAATCACACTTTTTGAGATCCACTTATGTAAAGTGATTTTTATTTTATTTGAAGAACAAATATCACAGTTTTAACTTTTGTCAGTGGAGAAGGGAATCACAAAAAACTCTCAAATTTAAATTTTTATAACTATTTTGAATGTTTATCAATAAGTTCATATGTATTTTATCACTACAATTGTACATGAAACATTAAATTTTCCATTCTCAATATGTCTTCTTTGCATTACTTATACAGGGTTACATAATTAAAAGGACTCACAAGATTTCAGGGTGTCCTCACAAAGGGCTTTAATGCAGATTTAGTGTATGGCATAAGTAGGAGAAGGAAAACACAGGTAAGCCTCAGGGACCATGGGACTTCTATTTGTAACTCCCACATCTCCTTCTCACTTGCAGAGAATGTGCTTTGTCTCTGGATTTCATCCCCCAAGGTCTTAAAGAGGAATGTTGGATGTAGGTAAGTCAAGCAAAAGTTACCAGAAGGGTCTTACATACCCCACTGGTCACATAACTAAGGCAAACTGTGTAACAAATTACACACTCCTAGAGGCAGTTCCAGAAAAAAGTAAAAAACTGAAACAGTTTACCTGTAAACAAAACTCTATTCTACAGATTCTCTCAAATTATAAACAAGTAAAATATACCTTTCTCAAATTTTTCTCTATCTACATATTTCTCTGATTGACTTTAGCTAATCTCTCTCTTCTCTTAACAATGATAGTTCTTGGTATAATTATCTTTACCTAGTTATTGTCCTCATTACCACATCACACATTTACTCTTGTTTTTTAATATATATATTTAAAGACATTTTAAAGTTCTACCCACTTAAGTTAGAGATTTATTAGTTTTATATCACTGTACAACTATCAATCCAGTCTAGTTTTAGAACATGTGCATTCCCTAGAAGGGTCTTCATGCCGATTTGAGGTCGATCTCTGCCCCCTGGCTTGCTCACAGATAGTCACCAATTTGATTTTGCTCTATGTAATTTTCCCTTTTTAATATATTACAGAAATATTTAATGTCTGACTTCTTTCACTTAACATGATGCTTTTGAGATTCATTCATGCTGTTCCATGTATCAGTAGTTCATTCTTTCTGTTGCTGAGGATGCTACCATTGTAGAGATACACCACCATTCCTATACCCATTAACCAGTGGGTGAACATCGGTCTGTTTCTAATTTTTGTCTGTTATTAATAATGTAGCCATGAATTCTGGTGAGTAAATCTTTAGACATATGTAGCCATTTCCTTGAATAGATATCTAGGAGTGAAATTGCAGTGTTTTAATGTACATATATATCAAACTTATTAAAGACCGTAAAAGAATTTTGCAGTAACTATAGTATTTTATATTCTATATTTTCACTAGTGATATGGGAGAATTTCTCCTTCTCCACATTTTTGCGAGTGCTTAGTACTTTTAGTATTTTAAGAATTTAGTCACGGAGTTGATATATAGTGGTTTTGCTTGCATTTTCCTAATGATTACTCATGCTAAACATATTTTAATGTGCTTATTATTTAAAATTCTTTGATAAAGTATTCAAATTATTTTCATATTTTTATTTCTATTGTGCTATCTTTCCATTATTGACTTTTCGGACCATTTTTATATGCTCGATATAACTCTTATCAGATGCCTCTTCAGAAAGTGTTTACCTCAGCTATGGCTTGCTTTTTTCTTTTTTTTTTCCTTAGTGATGTATTTGAAATGCAAAAGGCATGAAACCAATTAACAATTTTTCTAATACTATTATATTTAAGAACTACTAACCAGCCAAAATCATGGAGATCTTTCATCTTTGTGAAAGGACTCATCAAGTTCTCTTGAGGCTTTACAGTTTTAGCCTTTACAATTAATTATTGATCCATTCTGAGTTAATTTTATGTTTGCAGCTATGTTTGTTTTGTTATGGTTATGTTTTGTTTTACAAAGCAGGAGGGTAGAGATTTATTAGTTTTATATGGTCGTACAACTATCTATACAGTCTAGTTTTAGAACATGTACATTCCCTAGAAGGGTCCTCATGCCCATTTGAAGTCAATCTCTGCTCTGTCTTGCCCACAGTCACTGATTTGCTTTGCTCTACATAATTTTGCCTTTTCGATATATTCCATACATTTGGAGTCATATATTTTACGGTTATATTTTGTTTTGCATACGAGTATCTGATTTTCCTGGTTGTAGTTGTTAAAAAGATAATCTAATCTCTATTGAATTATTTTGGAACATTCATCTAAACTCAATTGATCATGAACATATGTCTATTTCTATGCTCTCTATTCTGTACAATAGAGCTACCTGTCTGTCCTTAAACTGATACAACATTAAGTGGCTTACTACAGCTTACAATACATTTTAAAATCAGCTAATATAGATCTTCTAATCATGTTCTAGTATTTGAAAATTGTTTTGGTTTTTTTTTTGATACTGTTGCCAAGTAGTGATTTAAATATCAGTATATTCAACAGATATATAGGTAAAGAATACATATACACATACTAGAACAATTGCTATATGATAATTTATGTGTAGTAAAATAATTATTTTATTGAAAAAAATTTAAAATGGAACTATTAAAAATTATTTATTACAGGATCATTAACCATCAAGGAATGTAAATTAAAACCATAATGAGCTATCATTACACATCTATCAGAACAGCTAAAATAAAAAATAATGAAACAACATATATTGGTGAAGATGCAGAGAAACGTAATTACTAATACATTGATGGTAGAGATGTAAAATGGCATAGTCATTCTGGAAAGTAGTTTGACAGTTTCTTACAAAGCTAAACATGTACTTACCATCTGGATCAACAGTTGCACTTTTGGGATTTTATGCCAGAGAAATGAACATTTGTGTTCACACAAAAATCTGTGCATTATAGTTCATAGGGGTTTTATTCTTAAAAGTCAAGAATGAAAAAAATTTTAGATGTCTTTTAATGGATGATAGTTCAAAAACTGTGGTCCATATGTACCATGAAGCACTACTCAGCAATAAAAAGGAACAGATTTTTTGAAACCCACACAATCCAGATAATACCCAAGAGAAATATGTTGAGTGAAAAAAATAAAGTCTCAAAAGTGTATATAGTGTGTGAATATGTTATATAACTTTTAAAAAATAAGAAAATCATAGAAAACGAGATTGGTAGTCCTCAGGGGAAAAGAAGGAGAAGAAGAATTGAGGCTGTGGCTATAAAATGATAGCCTTATTAGCTCCTCACAATGAACTGTTGTGTGCCTGAACTCTTACTGATAACATGAGTCTACATAAGCAATACAATTTCTTAAAAATAAACACACATGCACATGCACACACATTCAAATGCACATAATATTGGTGAAATCTTCATAAGTTCAGTGGATTGTTTCAGTGTCTATTTTCTTCTGTGCTTTTGTACTATAGTTATGCTATTACCATTGGAGGAAACTGGGTGATGGACATATAAGATCTCAGTATTACTTATTACAGCTGCATATCTATCTATAATTATTACAAAATTTTCTAAAAATAGTCATGTTAAAAAATGTATTGAGCACGTATATCCTCATCAGTTTTATAGTTTGCACAGCCATAACTAAAGAACACATAGCTTGTTTTGTTAAATTAAATTACTTAAATTTTAGATTACACGTAACACAATGCAACATCTTGTTTAACTAATACATATTGTTTATATCATGTGTTCTTGGAATTTTGTAAGTACTAAATTTGTTTGTTCTATAATAAAATACAATAAAAATTATGCTAGTTTTGAGAGATGAAACGGTGAAAAGATAAATCTGATCAATTTATTTAGGAGGAACACTATCAGATAATAGTAAATACTTACGGAAGACTTAGTGAAAAGTAACACTGTTCTAAATTGTTACATACGTGAAATTGTAACACCCAGACCTTTTTTTTTTTTTTTGAGGCGGAATCTCACTCTGTCGCTCTGACTGGAGTGCAGTGACACGCTCCAGGTCACCGCAGCCTCGACCTGCTGGGCTCTGGCAATCCTTCTGCCTCAGCTTTCCAAGTAGCTGGAACTACAGGCGCGTGCTACCACGCCTGGCAAATTTTTTGATTTATTGTAGAGACAGGTCTCACCAAGTTGCCTGGGTTGGTCTCAAACCCGCAGACTCAGGTAATCCATTTGTCTAGGCCTCCCAAAGTGCTGGGATTACAGGCTGAGTCAATGAGCCCCGCCAACACCCAGAACTTTTAAAAAAGCACATAAAAATCAGTACCAATATTATCACTATTTTAAAAATGAGTGAGTTTATACACAAGAAGTAAATAAATCAGTTTCAAGGAGCAAATAAATGAAAGACTCAACTTTAAATTCAGCTATTTGTCCAAGTCCTCTCAACTGCCACATTAATAGTTAATCTTTCGAAGGTACCTAGTGTGTCTCACTAAGAATTTAAAGATGAGAAAAACTAATACAAGTTTGAGAAACCATAAAAACTAATGGACTGAAGTACATTATATTCAAAACACAAAGAACAGTCTTCAATACCTGCAAAACCATAAGATGAGATGTATTATTGTTTTGAAATCACATTTAAAATCAGTCAGTGAAGAACCATTGGAATATAAGAGGTGGTAAGAACTTTGGGAAAACTAACTTTTCGTCTTAAGCTACAGTAATATTTAATAAACTCCTAAAATAAAAGTTGAAGACAGAATGTACTCTAATCAGAGCAGGTAGAAAACAGAAAGTCCAGGAAAGAAGAGTTACAAGTCGGCAGTGTTGGGATAGAGGAGGGGACCAAAGTTGCTCCTACAGGTGAAAACATAATTGAATTTGAACATTAATTCACTATAAACAATAAAAGAAAGTATTGTCAAAAGTGATTTTGGCAATTTTAAATATGGGATATTGACAATCGGTGGTATAAGGAACTTTGTTGTGTATATACGGTTTCCCTTTCAGGAGTGAATGAATGTCCCCAGGCTCTGGAAGGGCCAGCAACCATCCATATCCATCACCTGTCAGCTTTCTGGGTGGAAGTGCCTTTGGTGAAGAAACTGTCTTGTGAGAAGTCTTGGACCTTTCTGGTACAGCCCAAATCTATAGTCCAATTAATATAGTAATATAAAGATACATAAGATTGTCACAAAGAAAGAAAATTCTGTGAAGTCATTTCATCTTCAGAGATTTGCATAGGGGCAGAGAAGCTTTTGTTGATACTGCGGCACAACTAAACTCTAGTTTCTGTCCAGTGCTGCTCCTTCCCAGTTCTTCCACAAAACCTAGGCACATTCCCTGATGAAATTCCAGCCTGCCAATGTTTGGTTTTTTGTTTCCTTTCCTGGGTAGCCCACCTGTAACAATTAGCATTTTGTAAAAAGCACATGTTTAAAACATGCTTCTTCTAGTTTGGGGTGAAAGAGATATTTGTTGAGTAAAGAGATGGTACTTGTATCTCTAAGTAAGTGTTTCATTAGCAATGACGCTCTAGCTCTGAATTTCCTGGCAAAACGACTGTCCAAGTAAATAGATCAGACATCTGTGACTCATTCTTGACTTCTTTCTTCTTAGGTCCTGTCCCTGACATTGTTCTTGTTCTTTTTTTCTGTAAAATTTCAATTATGATTTTTTCCCTACCATTCTACTATTATCTTTGCTCTTGCCTTGAGCATCCTTTTTGTAACTTGACAACCGCACATTATTTTCTAATCAATTCTCCATACTCTAGGTAAGAGAGCGATCCTTCTTATATTCAAACTTCATCTTGACACTCTCAAATTATAATACTTTTGTGACTTTCCATTATCTTCATAAAAGAAAAAAGTATTTATAGGCTTTGTAATAGATAATTGGGATCATTCTCTTGTACACATTTCTGGCTTTGTCTTCTATATTATTGTTCCATCACAGACATTATTATATAACTTAGTTAACATTAGTACTGTATTTGCTGCTTACCAGTTGAAGGACAGTCCAAAAAACTTTACATGGATTACTTCATGCAGGTCTTGCAACCTTCCAAGTTTAGTAAACTTTTTGCAGTATCCTGAATATACCAACCTAATACATGTGTCTCAATTTGTATTGCTTCTTCCATATGCAATGTCCTCTTTTTCCTCTGGTCGGCCAGGTGAACATATACTGATCATTCCAGAATAAGTTCATTTGTTTTCTCCTCTATTAATGCCTTCTACTGTTATTTCTGATTTCAGTGTTAACTAGATCCTCACCATTCATCTTAGACACTTCTATCATAAAAGCTGTAATTCTTTATTAAAATCTCTCCTTTTTGACCCATTCACTCCCCCATTGAACTTTAGCGACATGAAGAAATAAGTCATTTCTAACATTTTGTCTTCTGCAATTCAAAACCTTCCTTAGGGTAAAAAAAAAAAAAAAAAGAAAATAGCACAGTCCTTTTCTACCAACAAGGACAATGATTAAAGGAATTTTCTCAAATGTATATAATTAATGCATACAGAACTTGACTTAAAGATATATAGTGTTATATCATGAAAGTATGAATTTTAAAACCAGTCAGATCTGGGTTGGAATCTTGGTTGTTGTCACTTTTTAATACATTAATTCATCTAAAATTAATTTTATAACATCACTTTCCTTTGTAACATAATATCAATGGCACCTAACTTTTTCAATATGAAAATTAGGGTTCTTATTTCATGTTACACTTAGTACAAGTACGTGGGAAAGCCACAGCTAACAGCAATGTAGACTTGACTTCAAACTGAGTTTTAACTCTGCCTTCCACTGTCTCTGGTTGTATTAAGTGAGAATCGGTGTTGTACCTGAATGCTCATTTTAGGACTTACAGTGTTAGGCAAGCTACAACTGGCCCTAGCCAGTTGGGCCAGTTTATGTTGTTCCTTGCTTGCCAAAGCTTGAGGGTGCTCCTTTACACAGAATTCACCTACAGTAGCTCAATGTTGGAGTTAAAGAGGGGGAGCCTTGTGCAGGTTCTACTTATGGGAAATAAAAGTGTGTTTTCTGTACCCAGAAAATGAAACCACTGTGGTTGCTTGAAATGACTCACCCCATCATCTATTGCCTCCTTTCTTCTTCTTACAAAATTTTTGTCAATCAACTAAGTCCCCTTTCCACTTGTACCTTTATTTACTGCTATTTATTACCAAATTCCACTCAAGTATATGCTACTATATGTAAAACACTGTTCTACATCACAGAAAATTAATTAATGAAGTGATACTTCAAAATAAAAGTGGCTCCTGGGGAACAAATGAAGTGTCTGGAAATTCTCTTTCTTATGTAAGTCAGTTACAAAAGTAGAAAATAATGAACCCCAATATTAAATTTGTTTTTCATTTTCACTTGGATATTTTAGTACTTAAGATAAACTTTAGAAGCATTACCAATAGTAAACTAGCAAAGCATAAGATTATATTTTTAAAAATTACAAATGAAACATCATCTTGGTAGTAAGTATTTAATAAGCTGCATTATTTACATTCAATGTTTTCCCCAGTTTCTAGTAGAAATTAATAACAGATAAATTATGAAGAGCAACAAGAAAGAAAATATATTTTGGTGTATTTCTGAGCTGTGTAACTATAAATTAAATTATAAATGATGGAATATTGAACTTGTTTAGTAATTTCTATTTTAAAAATATGATTTGCTTATAAAAATGACTTGATGAGTTTGTTTTTTACAAAACTAAAATTAATTTAGTTTACTATATAGAAAGTAAAACAAAAAATAGTTAAAAGCCTACTTGGGCTACAATCTTCATGTTGTTAATTTATATACAGTAAATCTCTAAATATCCATAGTAAAATATTAACATAAAAAATGTTTTACAGAGAAGTGGCATAAAATGTATCACTTCCCCTCATAAGCAATCAGTAGTATTCCACAGGACAGAAAGGATGCAGTAACTGTTTTAACACTAGATGGCAATCCTGTGTAATCCGAAGAGCAAAGGGCGAATGCAGTCGCTGGTCTATTTTCCTGAGCCCTGTCATAAATTCGAAAGGAGCTGCAGCTGGGCAAAGTTAAATAAAGTCTTTCATTGAAAAGATTTTGTGAACAAACTAATTTTGTATTCATGTTATTTGCAGTTTGTTGATGATTAAACATTATTGTCCTGCCTTCACTAAATTGGAAGAATGAATGACAGCTACTAAAATCTCTTTTCACTTTTTATCTTCAATTTTACTGCCATGTGAATATTTTTTGTTGATGTTGATAATGCAAAAAACATATTTATTTGAATTTTCTGTAAAATTAGGCCCTCAGTTTATTTCAATGAGAAAATGGTTTTTAAAATTTAAAATGAAGATTATCTTTAGGTTTATTATTATTGTAAAAAATTTAAACAAAATTTAAGAACCTCTTTAAGTTATTATGAAACTTACACTTTTCTTGAAAAACATGATTGCTTGTCATTTGTATATTATAGTGAAATACACCATTAGTTTAATATGATGTGCAGCATTTAAGCATTTAAATATGTGTACTGTCATGTACCATGTGGTGGGTGGCCTCAGGTCCTCCTGAATAGCCTCCTGAGTCACCGGGGTATTGTGGGAATGGTGGTAGCTGAAGTCATACAAAGCTCATCTGCTCTCTGAGGCCTGTGAAGTTGTGCCAGCTGTTGTTGTAATAGACTGTGCAGGTTGACTTCCTCACAAGGAAATGGTTGTGCACAAGAGAGCTGCAGTGGTGGCCGTGGGATTTGTACTTGTTAACCAAGTGGAGTACTCAAATATTCCAGTTAATGGACAAGGACATGGAACTTCCAGGGGTCTGTCACCTGTGTTCTACCACCAAGGTGGGTCGGAGGTGGGCAAAAGTGGCTGGGGCCTGGGTCAGAGGTGTCCACGTGTCATTAGCATGACATTAGCATTGAGGTTTTACTCCCCTAAATGGGCTTTTCTGTGGTACTTATGGGTAATAATCAAGATGGAGTAACTTTGGACAAGGGTACACATGAGCAGTAAAGGCTCGGACCAGGAAACAACTAGGAGGGTGAGCGATAGTTAAGATGCAAATGAGAGAAACATCCCAGAATGGAGAGGAAAAAACCCCCAAAACAATCCCCCACTGCAGGTAACCCATTTCGGGTCGCTTCTCTTTTCTGGAGAGTTCTGTTGCTTAATAAACTCCTTCTTTCACTCATCCTTTTGGTGCCCATGTTCCTTAATCTTCTTGGTCACTGGACATGAACCTGAGGTTGCTGGTCTAAGCAGACAGTGGAGTTAAAAATTCCTGCGACAATTGGAGATTAGATTGCAAATCTCATTTGGGAGCTTCCCCCAACGCTTGACTTCCACCCATGTTGGCTGACAAGTTTCCCAAGCATCCCTATAAATAAGGAAGGTAAATGGCTTTCTTACATCAGCACTGGGGTCTGGGAGTTCATGTAAAACCCCTTCTAGTGCCACTCATTCTCAGACTCCCCACCACTCACCAGGCCAGGCCAGTCTGAGAAGGGTCAAGAAGTTCCTTTAAAGTCTGGATTGCCAGGTTCCCCAATAGGAGTGTCTATCACAGAGACAGTATCCTCCTTGTTTCATGCTCTAAAGACTCACAGTTTTTGCCTGGCTGCAGCATGGTACATCGTATGCTGTTCCTTTCAAAGTATCTGACTATTCTTCCACTTTCTATTCGCTGTCATGTTTCTTCTTGAATTAAAATTCACAGTTTTCTACACGCTATTTTGCTGTTTCTGAGTGAGATGAACCAAGAAAGGCACTAATCTGCTATCTGGAAAAAAAACAACTCAATTTACGATATTTTCAATGTAGGGTGTGATTATCTGAACATAAGCCCATCATAAGTGTAGGAGCATCCTGAATGCTGTAGCTTTCACACCATGATAAAGACAAAAAAAGAGAAATCATTAAGGTAAACCATTATAAGCCAGAGATCATCTGTATTAAATAAGAAAACCAGTTTGTATAAATCCATACAATTTATTCTTTTCAAATGCTTTTATTTTAGTTTTTGTTTGTTTCTTTCATAAGCAAAAAGAAAACAACATTCAGTTGGCTAATATCTACAAAAACTTTCTATGGAGTTTCATTCAGGATTGCATTGAACCTATAGACTGATTTGAGTAGAATTTACATTTTCACAATCTCGAGTCTTTTAATCTATGAAGGCAATATGTATTTCTCCATTTATTTACATCTTAAATCTCCAGAATTATTTGTTGATTTTCTAATTTTTTGTTTTAGATATATTTGATAAAATTAATCCATAAGAATTCATGCTTTCAATGATGTTAATAAAATGTTTTATCTCAATTTCCTGTTAAAGCGAGTATTGAGAAATGCAGCTGATTTTTGTATACTGATTTTTTGTCTTGCAAATTTGCTAAACTCAGTTATCTCTTTTGTAGAATCATATGGAATTTTGTATATTAAAATTATATAAATGAATAAATTCCGTTAAGCATTCTTTTCATTCCTTATGATTACTTATAATTTCCATTGCCTTGTTGCACACGCTTAGATCTACAGTGCTATGGAACATTAACCTGTGAAGTAGATATTCTTGTCTTCTCATCTTAGATTTAGTCATCCTTTTTAAAATATGGAGATAGCAATACAATTTTAATAGAATCTCTTTATCAGGTTGAGAAAATTTTCTCCTTCCAGTTTTCTGAATTTTTTCTTTCAAAATTATGACTAGATATTGAATATTGTCATGTTTTTTTCTTTACTTTGTCAAGATCATATGTTCTGTTGACATAGTGAATTACTTTGAATTTGAATGTTGTGCCAGCCTTGTATTTTCAGAATAAACCACACTTAGTCATAAAAAAGCAAAGCTTAAAATAGAAAATATAACTAATAAAAACAATTTTATGCAAAGGTATAATATAGTAACACACGAGACCTTAAAAACAGTACAATTCACTGGATAAGATTTATAAATAAGTCTTAATGTATTATCAGTGATGTTAATACTTTAAAATACTTTTTTGTATACATACAAATTAAGACTAATATTAGTGTCAAAAAAACAAGATTTTAAGTGAAATGGAAAATTTTAAATAATTAACATAACAGTTATATAAAAATCTACAATGATAAATATACATTGAAAATTCAACATTAAAATGAAGTCACAATTTTATCAATATTTTATAACTCAACTCTAAAAATTATCCACAACTATTGATACCCCAGTAACATTAAATATGACAAACACAAGATGATTAGTTTCTTATTAAAATGTAGAAAGTTCCTTTGAATAATTGCTAGGTCTTGCTCGGGTATTATGCAAGGTGGACATAAGACTTAATGATGTTCCAGAAGCAAAGCATTCTAAGACTAATGTATTTACTCACATGAAAACAGAAACCACCTTAAAGAGTTAGTACAATAATTGCTAAATTTGTGAAAATTGAAGCATCAAAATATTAATCATTATAAGTGATTGGAACAAAAAAAATCAATTTTAAAATCTAAGAATTCATGAGAGCACTCACACAAAAGAAAGGCAAAAACCATTACTATGATCTGAATGTTTGTGTCCTCTCAAAATTCCTATGTTGAAAACCTAATCATTCGTGTTAGTATTAAGAGATGGGGCTTTTGGAAAGTCATTAGGTCATGAGGGAGCAGAGCACTCACGAATGAGATTAATGCCCTTCTAAAAAGGCATCTTGGAGCTGTTTTGCCCCTTTCAACATGTGAGGGCACCCGTACAAAGTCCCAGAAGTGAACCAGAAAGGAGGCCCTTGTCAGAAAACGAATCTGTCCGTAACTTGATCTTTGTCCATCCTCTAGAATAGTGAGAAATCAATTTCTGTTATTTATAAGTTACCTGTATTTTGTTATGTCAGTCCGAAAGAACTAGAAAACCATGCAAACAAACAAACAAAAAAACAATTACTATCATCACAGTTAGAATCTATGATAGTTTCTTACTCTGGATATTGGCATTAAAGAAAAAAATCACATCCTTGTTTTGCCATTCATTTAAAAACTGAACTTAAGTCAGCAAATAATTCCAGAAGGTGAGGAAATCACACCCTTATAACCCTAATAACCCTAATGGAAAATGGTAATAGGTATCATAAAATTTGAAAATGGCAAATTATCCCCAATGAAATCATTGATTCAACAAAAAACCGTCAGTGCTAAACCCAATGGGTAAAACGTTGTTGGGCAACTGACTGTTCACAGAGCTCCAAAATATCATGACTTGGATTACATATTATTTCTAAGTAGAAAAATGGTAACTGCAGTGCAATAGAGAGACAAAGTGTGACATGTGTCTTTTGTTGTTAAGATAGTCAATCCGAATCTAACTAACCTCTCTTTTAGAACTAAGTTTCACTATTCAGGAATGAAGAAGGTAGAAGAACATATATTAAATGATAAAAAGGAGAAGGACAGATACTATACAAGAACATAACAGAATAAATGTGTGGACATCGATACTTTCTGAGAGATGGAAACTACTAAGGCACTTTTGGAAAAAAAGAAAAAATATACAGTGCAGCATGTAGTAGATAATATTAGAAATTATTGTTAAATGTGTTATATAACTGAGATGTAGTTAAATAAAAAAATCTGCCTTATGATTTGAATATATTTGGTAAAGATCTTAGTGAAAAAGAGTTATAGTTTCTAGAAAAAACTACATATTTTAGCTTTTCAATATTTGTTTTTATGTGTGTGCAAATAAAGCAAAAAAGTGGCAATTATGAAATCTAGGCATTGGTATACCTTAGAGTTATCTGTATTATTTTTTTAAATTTGAAATTATTTTCCTAATAAAGATTTAACAATTTTTAGATTTTTTTAATATACCTATAAGGCAGTTGAGTACAGTATAAATATTCATATTTAGTACTTAGAAATAAATAATAGCTGTTTATATAGTCATGAGCTTCTCAAACAAAATCCAGTGTTCTGACATACACATATGACATGCAATTTCTAACAACATATATTCAATATTAATTGAGAGAGAGAAATGTGTTATTTCTAACACATGTAGTCAGTTAGGGGGTCATAGTTAAGAATTCCTTCTGAGTATTTTAAAATATCAATCAATCATTTACAGACTGAAAAAACAAATGTCATTTAGTATGTGCTCAGATGACAGAAAGCTAATTTAATGATTCAAAGCTACATTCTCTGTCATGTCAGGAGTGTACTGCTCAGAGTTCATTACCAGCCCTGCATGACCTGACATAAAATCCAATATAGTACATGCCCCAAGGCCTTTGGTTGCAATGTGCGAGGAGTCTTTGCCTGGTTAAATGACAATAAGGAAAGGATGTAAGGTGATTTGTTTCTGGTGACCTCTAAACCTTTCCAATCACTTATTCTCTAATTGCATGTGTGTGTACACTATGTGAGCTGTGCTATGACAAATAATTAATTAATTTTAGTCTTATGAAATTGTTTTATTAAAAAAGTAAAACTTTTAATGAGGTTAATGAAAAAATGAACATCTATAATATAAATTAGCCAACAAAGAAATAACTTTGATAGTTATATAGATCCTTTGGATTTTTGTATATTTGGTATTACTTAATTGTTCTTTATAAAAAGCAATTAATGACTTTGAAAATCTAATTCATTTTTCATAACTGTAAATTAGTCTTTCATTAAAGAGAGAAATATTTCATTTATATTCATAAAACAAATATTATCTGATATTTTAAGAAACTCCTTTTTCTACCTCACACATATTCCACTGTGAGAGAATGGAACTGATAACATTTAACTGAATTGATGTAAGAATTTCTCTCGACTACCATTAACATTTAATCAGGCTTTGAGGTCAAAATATATACATTTTCTGTCACATTAAACGTTATTGCATTTGGGGATTATTCGGAGTAACTTTTTTCTCATCAAATTATTTCTGAATTTGTAAACTTCCTCATGGGAAGCATCTATGTATAAGTACCAATAATGAATATACAATATTTATAGTAATAATAAATATATTTCTGCATTTTTTAGGCTTGGTGGATTGATTCAAACATGTAATTGCAAGATAATTGTAATGTTTTGATTATTTGTTAAAGACACAGAGTTTGATGTCTAGAAAAAAGCAAAACCAATCTCTACACATCCACATCCACCCTCTATTTGTCATACCATCCAGTCTTATTTCCAAATTAATAAGACTAATTGATTTTCAAATTTATCAGGGTAACAATATTAGACTCTCAAACTGATTTTGTCTGCTTGCAGAGTTGTAAGCAAAATATATTTTTCTACTTTAAAACACACTTTTGCCTGAAGTACATATTGTTCTACAGGGGTAAGTGTAAACAAATTCTATTAATTTTCAGCAAGTAACTGTGCAGTGAAATAAAATTACCATTTGATTGTAACAAGGAAAACTCCAAACACAACATATAAATCAGTATTATTGGCAGTTGGAAAAGACACATTGCCTAGATTACTGTTAGTGACTATGGAAATAAATGACTATTTTAGAGGATTTCAAAGCACTTGGAAGAGTAAATGAAGATAGCTTTTGAAAATTGCTGATGGGAATTCATCATAATGGAGACCTAAGTTATATAAACAACATTTATTTTCATGATTTGATCATTCTAAAAGGGAATAAATTCTGAGGGAAAAGAGATTTCTTGATATAAGAGAAATGCTGAAACAGCATAAGAGAAGATTCAAAGAGTTTCAGATGATATTAACAGGTAGCAGGGAAAATTTAGTTTACATCATTCTGAGTTTAAAGATCCAAAGCTTATCTGCCCAGAAGGAAACTCACAGACTTTTCTCTTTTGCATGGGATTCAGAAGGGTGGTATATTAAGAACATCATCTTGTCTTTGACATTAGATAAAACTGTGTTCAAGTACAGTTCTGTCAATCATAAGCTGTGCAACTTTAAACTTTTGCAGCCCAGTCTCCTCCTCCATACAAGTGATCCAGTTTGCTGTAAGTGAACAAATAAAATAATGCTTGAAGATATCTGGTACAGAATGTGAATTGAATACATGTGCTGTCCTCTCTCTTTTACATTTCTAGGACAAATTTTTAAAGTTTTATGTATTTTTAAAATGTTTTTAATTTTAGTAAATGTGTTAGTTATATCCACATAAAAACACAGAGATAATCAGAAGTTCTAAGTTGGCATCTGAATAATAAATATTTTAATAATGACCAAGTTGAGGTTTTTTAGAGATTTTTAAAGAGCGTTGATATCTTTTATTCTAATTTAGGAGAAAAGGAAATATCATTAGGAAAAGTAATTTTATAATGAAATATATCCATTTCTTTTGAAAATACAGTATTGTACTGCAAAATATAATGATTTAATTTCAGATTATAAAAAAAGAAATATGGTATGAATTGTATTATTTTATAGTCACAGTTTAATAGTTTCAATTAATATATAATGAATAGGTTCTCAAGAAGTACCTCTCATTAAGTGACTTAAGTGACTTATTAATGTAGTTCATGCTAATGTATTTTACCTTTTTTCATTAAAAACAAAATTTTGTTTATACCTGCGATGCTTACGAATTTATTATTTTGCTCACAATATTCTCTTGGGTTACTGTTTTTACTGAAACTGACTAATATACATGATCCATTTTTATAAAAATCAGTAAACAGCAAACTCCACTCCTTTGACTCTCTTTTATTTCTTCCCACAACTTAACATAGATTATTTTACACAGACAAGACGTTAGTGCAATACTCAAATCAGATCAGTTCTTGAATTATTAAAATATAAGTAGAAAAAGGGAATTATCTTTAAATATTATTGATTATAATAAAAACAAAAAATAATGTGTACGTTAGAAAATATTAATGCAAATTTGTCTACAAGATGATCTGTAAACACAGATGATGGACATCAGGGTGAACCTGGAAATTCAGGTTGAACAGAGCACATTTGGTCTGAATAGAGACTTGAAAGAAGAATTAAGATGAACAGTGAGTAGAAATGAAGGAAAAGGCTTCCAGGCAGGAAGATATTGAGATCAAACATGTAATTTAAGTCAACTTTTACCAAAATATACTGTAAGTCAGGGAACAATGAAAGATGTGGCTGGAGAGGCAAGTGACAGTCCTGGCGAGTCTCATATATGGTGCTAAGTAGATAGAAACTCTCATGAAGACTGTGCAAAATCACTGAAATTTTAGTTCAGTGCATTGACATGATCAACATTCTTTCAAATAGATATCACTGATTACTTTGTAAAAAATAGATTTCATTTACAGGAAATGGGAGTTCAAGGATAGTTATGGGAATATTTTTTTTAACAACTCAGAAGAGAGAAAATGAAGGCACAAATTAAAGCCTCAATTGTTATGACTAAAGAGGATGGGGATTAAAGTAGAAAATAAATTATGCAGAAAGGAGGAGTTGGAACTGGATTTTTAAAAATGTGGTACATATAGATGATGGAATATCACATAGCCATAAAGAAGGACAAAATTATGAACTTCACAGCAACTTGGATGAATTTGGGGTCTTTACTACTCAATGATCTATTACAGAGACAAAGAATCAAGGACCACATGTTCTCACTCATAAGCAGACCCTGAACAATTATCATAATACTATAAGAAAGGGATTTGCAGTAGTGGGAAACTGCTAGGGGAGGGAAGGAGGGCACACTTCATCAATAAGTGTACCTGATCTCAAACCAGGTGACGTGGGGACCAAATTGAGACCCAACTCTTACATGTACAATGACCATTTGCATACCTAACCCCAAATTGCACCCCACAACTTTAAAATAAATAAACAAATGAAGGTAGCATCAGGTCTTTCGTATTCTGCTTCTAAGTTTTGTTTAAGTGTAACATTGATCATTTTAAAGTTTATCATACTCTGTGATCTATCACAGAAACAAAGAACAGAGTACTATGTGTTCTAACACATAAGTGGCCCTGCACATTTACCATAATACTATAGGAAAGGGACTGGCAGTAGTGGAAAATTGCTAGGGAAGTGGGAGGATTGACAGTTGAGGGAAACTGCCAGGGGAGGGAGGGGCGTGCCTCATCAACAAGGGTACCTGCATAATGAACATTGTGTACCTAACTCTGAATTGTACCCCACATCTTTAAAACAAAAGAAAACTAAATAAATATATCTGAAGCATAAGTCATAGTCAGTGTTCCTTATAAAAAATATTCATTTGAAATAAAGTTGAGTAATATTTAATATAACATTTTATCAAACTGTAATAATCTATAAAGCAATTGGTGATGGTTACCATTTATATTATGACTGCTGGGAGAATACATGATAGATATAGCATGAAATTAAAATGAATTAAAATACACATATTTAATAAAACATATATATCTATTTTCTCCATAATTATAAAATAATATTACATAGAATATAGATTAACATTCAGGGGATATGAATAAGTGACTATCTGAAGAAATGGAATGTTTGTACAGAACATGTAATTTAAGTCTGTACTTAAAAATAGGTAGCAATTTAAATATGGTTGCCACATATAGCAAAACAATTCAAGATGTCCAGTTAAATATAAATTCCAGTAAACTGTGGATAATTAATTACCATAAGTATTTGTCATACAATATTTTGTATATATTTATTCTAAAACTTATCTGCTGTTTATGTGAATTTTAAATATAACGAATCATTTTTTGTTCTATCTGGCAACTTCAGATTTTAAAGAAAAATAGCTGTCTAGTAAGAGAAAACATATCAATGAAGTAATATATGATAAATATACTACATAAATATTGGGGAGAATTTATTTGACAAAAAATATATGTTTTAATCAGAAAACCATAATTTAGTAACATGGAAGTCTAGATTTAAATAATATTAAATGCTAAACAGAGAGATGTAAGTTGTGGAAGTTAGAAACACAAAATCATTTAATGGTTTGGCCAGAAGATCAATCAAAATATGTTTAAGACTAATCGATCTAGAAATTGAATTTATAATGGGTTGGAAAGTTAAAGATTTTGAAGCCATAGAAGGAATTTAGGACACTATTTAAACTAGGTCTGCAGTATGCTTTTTTGATAAATTATGTGAAATGAAAAGAGAAAGTCTATGACAAAAAGGAAAAGATGATCAAGAGTATTAAGTGTGATTGCAAAGGCAGAGTAATTGAAAAGAGTGATAAGACTACTGAATTTGTTACTGGGATTTTTCTTCTTTTTTTGATTTAATAGAAAGAAGTTCTCAAAGCACAGTGAGCAGGGATCATCTGCTTTCAACCTTGATAAGCGTGGTGGTACCAAAATAGTCATTCCACAGTAAAAAACCAGGAAACTTGGCAAGCTGCAAGAAATAACTCTTTAGGTTTTAGACAATAGAACACACAGTACTGTGAAGCCAACTAAAGGCAGCTACTGTATTTTAGAAAAGGAAAGACAAGCAAAATATACTGGTCTTCCTGAGCTAATGAGATAGAGATCAGTATATGGACAAACTGAAAAAAGAAATGAAAACGTCTAGAAAATGGAGCCCAAGTAGCTCACAGTTAAACAATTACTGCAGCTTGCACAATAAAACTTTTCATTACAATAACTGAGAGGAAGTATCTATGCAGAGGAAGAGAGCTCTGGAAATCTCTGCAAGAAACCATTTGTGTCCTTAACTGAATACGGTAAAACCTTACTCAATGTCATCAACAGATTCTTGGAAACATCAAATTTAAGCAAAATGATGTACTATAAAATCAATGTTACCATAAAGTAATTGATATAAACGAAGTCAAGTTTCTAAAGCACATTTCTGGTGACAAAAACATCCACTTAGACATTCTGAGTAACCTAACAGGCACATCATTGGGATATGGAAGGAAACCTGTTTATTCAGAGAAAATCCACGCAGACATGGGGAGAACATGCTGACTTCACACAGACATGCAAACTCCTTGGCCAGAAATTAATTTCTTTTCTCATCATCATAACAAGATGATGCTGAATGATGTTATTTGAGGACCCACTGTATTAAGTTCTCATAAGTAGGCTGAGACTTCACAAAGCTGGACAAAGCACAACTCCCCAAAAATGAAGAACTTCCAAGTAGCTCAAAGTTAAACAATGACTGCAGCTGACACAATAAAGGGAAGATCCAATATCCAAATATTGGAGTGTATTGACTTTGTTGAGCCCAAATGATTTCTGCAGATATCTTAGAAAGACCACTCCTTCAGAGTACAACTATATGACCCTTAGAGTAAAGATGAAACTACTCTTACATCAATATACCTGATTTGCAATAAAGTACATGCCAACCCAAATAAAATTAGTACTTAAAAAAAGACAACTAAACCTAACAATCAATGTAATATATACAATTATTGGAACACAAAAAAATGTGACACATAGGAGAAAAAAAAAAAGCAATCAGAAACAGAAATTATCAAAGATGATGAGTTAGCAGACAAAAGTTTTGAAACAGCTATTTTAAATATGCTTCAGAATTGAAAATAAAAATATGAACATAATAATGACAGAAATAAAAACTATTAAAAAGTAACCAGACCAGGTGGGGTGATTCATGCCTGTGATCCAAGCACTTTGGCAGGCCAAATTGGGAGAATTGCCCCAGGTGGGAAAATTATTTGAGCCCAGGAGTTCAAGACCAGCCTGGGCAATGTAGTGAAACCCTGCCTTTAAAAAACATAAAAAATAATAAAAAACTGGGTGTAGTGTTGTGTGACTGTAGTCCAGCTACATGGGAGGCTGAAGCAGGAGAATTGCTTGAGTCCAGGAGTTTGAGACTGCGATGTGCTGTGATCATGTCACTGTACTCTGGCCTTGGCAATGGAATGGGACTCTGACTCAAAAGACAAAAACAAAAACAAAAACAAAAAACAAACAAACAAAAGCAACCAGATTGGTCTCTTACAGGTGAAATATCTATTTAATACTAAAATAAAATTTCACAAGATGGGTATAATAGTAGATCAGCTATTGTAGAATAAAAGATCAGTAAATATAAAGATAGACCAAGAAACATTATTTTGACTCACAGAAAAAAGTCAGAAAAATAATGAACAGTGAGTCAGTGATTCAGTGAGGTGGACATTCAATTAGTCAAAATCAGTGTATTGAGAATTTCAGAAGTATGAATGAAGGCTATATTAAATACAATAGGAGAAATCAGCAAAAAAGGTCACAGAGCAAAATAAAACAATAGAGAAAATAATGGAGCCAAAATCAGTTATTTGAAAGGATCAATAAAATTGACCAATCTCTATCTAGATTCATGGCAATTCCTTGAAAGACAAAATTTAACAAAATTAACCCAGGAAAGAAAAAAATAGAAATTATAAATCCATTAAATAAATGGAATTTACAATTAAAGACATTCAAAGAAAACCTTAGGCCCAAATGCTTCAGTGAATTCCATAAATAATTTAAAGAAGAAATAGTATTAATTTTACTCTTTTACAAAAGAAAGCTTTCCTAAGGGAAGATATTTAGAAAGACAATAAAGCACATACATTGATGCTCAACAGCATTGGTTCTCATTGAATTAAAATTAAAAACGCAAAATGATATAAATATACATGCACCAAAAGCCCACAAATTAAAAGGCTGACTATTTCAATTATTGACAATTTTGAGGAACAACTGAGACGTTTATACGTTGTAGGTGGTATTACAATAAAATGTAATTATTTTTGGAAATTTTTGGTAGTTCCTTATAAAGTTAGCATATACTAACTATGTGTTACAACATCTCTGTTCCCATATATTTACCCAAAAGAAATGAAAATGCACGTGCAATCTATGGATATTCATAGAAGCTTTATTTATAATACTTTCAAACTAGTAACAACCCAAATGTCCTTTAACTGATGAATTAAAGAAATAAACTATTTACATTTCATTGCATGTAAATTGTATTTAATACATTTAATTTAAAAATTCAGTGAGCATACAAGGCACATATAAAATTTATTAAAATGAATATTCTCACACTATCTTGAACACATAGTTTTATCAAAGAAAGATGTTAGGAAAAAGAACTTCATAGGTAACTGCCATTTTTGAGTTCAATAATGAGAATGTTTGTTTTACAATATGTTATCTACTCAGAAATATGTATTTTAAATATGATATACAGTTGTCTGGTAACTTGGCACCTAATTTTCCTATTTTTAGAATTTTCTATACTTGGTTAAATAATGTTCTTTTATATTAAATTGGCAACTCTTCTAAATAAGAAGGCAGATGAATTAGTAATAAAAACTATCAGCTGAGAGTGTGTATTATTTCTTTATTACCATTAAATAGAGAGCTACATTTCCATTTAGCATAATTTAGTCATAAGAACTAGGAATTAAGATATGAAGGCATTTGTCATATTTCCAATTTTGTATCAGTTTGCAGTTTATATCAGATACTGAGTAAACACATGAAGACAGTTTTGCTATATAAAACTTTGTTTCATGATCCTACTATTTCAATTACTTAACAAATGGCTTTAACTTAAAGAATATTTTATAACATTTCAATGATTTCACTGATAGTTAATCGTTCAAAAGTTCATATGAAAAATACCAAGCTTTTGTTGCTTATACCTACTCTGAGCCTGTTCCTATTAAAAGTTTTATCTTTCACCTATTTAAAGAAAGAGAGGAATTAATGCAATACTTTGTCTTGATTAACTTAGTAAAAGATATGCATACACAAATATCAATCGAGCACCTACTATGTGCAGTATTCTGTAGGCAACATAAATATAATTCAAGCATAGTTCATGTCCAAGCAATATGTAAACAATATAAGAAAGCATATCAAGATATTTAAATGTGGTTGGGGCATTCTGATTTCCCTAAGAGAAAAGTGCAGTGATGATTCAGGAAAGAACATAATCAGATAGTATCTGTGAGCAAAACCAAAATAGCTTCAGGAAATAGGAGACAAAGAATGCCATAATTAGTTGAATAAAATTACTTCACTCACTTAACTGTATTTTCTACAAATAATCTGTGTATTAAATATATGATTAAAGCACACATTTTTAAAGGAATCCTTATCTTCGCTGGCCCTGCCAAGTTTACCTGAAAATTGGTGGCAGATGTGGAATTGCAATATCCCTCCAAGTAATACTTCAGCAATTCACAAGTGTAATTTGGTTGCTTATTCAGTTTCCTTCATGATAAATTGTAAACTGAATCGTGAGTATAAATGGTGAGGAAATGTGGTTATAGGTATAGATCACAGATCTTAGAAATATGGAGGATAAAGGATACATACGGCATTTTAAAAAAAATTTTTTATTTTTGATTTTTTGAGTTGGGGTCTCACTCTGTCGCCCAGGCAGGAGGGACATGGTGCGTTCCCAACCACCGCAGCCTCCACCTGCTGGGCTCCGGCGATCCTTCCGGCTCAGCCTTCCAAGTAGTTGGAACTACAGGAGCACGCTACCATGCCCGGCAATTTTTTGATTTATTGTGGAGATGAACTCTCGCCAAGTTGCCCAGGTGGGTCTTGAACCGGAGGACTCAGGCAATCCAGTCACCTCAGCCTCCCAAAGCGTGTGAATACAGGCTGAGCCACTGAGCCAAATACATTTTAAATGTGGGGGAAGTTATGGTGTTTTGATTATTTTTTTAATTTTTAAAAATATTTGTTCTAGCATGAAAATGCTATAAGTCAAAAGAAAAACAGCCAGCGGAATATTTGAGACTGATGGTTGAAGATAGTGTAAAGAAAGATACTGCAGGTTGCCTTAAAAAAGAGGGAAAATAGAAATCGTTTCTTGCAATAAGCACTTTATAAAGGCATTGGGTAACTAGCCCTTCTTTTTATACTGAATAGAACTTTAAAAGACATACATAAAACAACAGTTGTAAAATTGTTGATTTTTAAAGCTAAGCCCCCTATCTAATGAGGGAGAATAAAGGGAGAGAAAGAGGAAGGTGGTTGAGAAAATTGAGTATGGGCGTATTGGAATTGCCCTGCGGGGACTCTAGTCTTAATTCACTGGCATTGCTATACAAATACCCGAGGCTGGTTTACTTATAAAGAAAACAGGTTTATTTGGCTCATGTTTCTGGAGGCTGCGCAAGAAGCATGGTCTCAGCTTCTATTTCTGGGGAGGACTTCAGGCTGCTTCCATTCATGGCGGAAGGTGAAGGGCAGCCTGGGTGTGCCGAGATCACAAGAGGAAAGAGTGGAAGCAAGGCAGAGTGGGTAGTGCCAGGCTCTTTTCAATAGCCAGTTCTCTCTGGAACCATGAGCGAGAACTCACTCACTCCTGTGAGAATGCCACCAAGCCCATTTTGAGAGACATACTCCATGACCCAAACACCTCCGACTAAGCCCCACCTTCAACTTTGGGGATCAAATATGAACATGAGACTTGGCAGAGCCAAAAAAACAATATCCACTCATAAGAAAGACATCAGTGGTACTAGTGCCTGTATATATGGTAGTGCATGTTGTGTTTTTGTAACTTCAGGGATATCATTACCACTGGTGTCATCATGGGTACGCATAGCTATTACAAACAGTTTCTGGCCTGGCTGGTAGCTCAGACTTGTAATCCCAGCTCTTGAAGAGACGAAGGTGGAAAGATGGCAGGAGGAGAGGAGTTTGAGATCAGCCTGGGCAATGAAACTGGATCCTACCTCTACAAAACATTAAAACATTAGCAGGACATGGTGATACATCTATTATCTCAGGTACTAGGGAAGCTGAGATGGGAGGATCACATGAGCCCAGGTGTTTTTGGCTACTGGGAGCTATTATTATGCCACTGTGCTCCAGCCTGGGCAACACAGGGAGATCCCTCCTCTGAAAAACATAAATAAAAACAAATACTTTGTTACAAAAATCACATCTGCTTTGAGGAAAAGGCACATTTTCTTAATTAACACCAAGGCACCATACTGGTCAAGTGTAAGAACTGAGGGCATGGATGATGCCAAGGACAGTATAGATATGCACTAACCACCCGGATCAAGGAAATGGAATAGTCAAATTAATGTGGTCCGTTACTGGTGACTGCACCTTTCAGCTAAACAACTCCTAATTCAATTGAACTAATATGAGAGATTTTAATAAACATTTCAGGGAATGCAGAATGCACGATGTGTTTTTATGTGAGAAATAGAGAAGTAAATTATGGAGATGTTTAAAAATGACTAAGAAGCCAAGTTAGTGAAGAGTTTGCATTTAAAAAAAATAATTGGTAAGTCTGAAAGATTAATTAAAATTTCCAATATTGACTAATAATAATTGCTAGTCATAATAACAAAAACTTATTCTTTACAGCATTCTGATTTTTTATTTCAATTAACATTTTATGTTTTATCTAATCTGTTTACAAAGATTTAATGAGGAAAAATAATTATGTCTATAAAATGACAAATTAATTCTGACCACATAATAACTTCAACTATATGTTATATTTAATTAAAATGTATATGTGTTTTATCACATTGCTGAGTTTTAATATCTTAAATGTGGTCTTCCTGGCAGTGGTAGCTTTAGCAGGTTTTCTGTTTTATAATCTGATTCTTATTTGCTTGACTGACTAGTTTGCTCATGACAAAGCATAGCCTTCTATTATATTAACCAGCTACATTTGTGGAGTTAATTTTTAAAAAGAGAGAATAAAGCAAACCAATTACATAACAATAATGGTGACATTAACTATTTCAATTCTTATTTTAAGCAAATATAACTACTATTATTTTAGTTATTACATTATTAAAGTTTCTATATTCTGCCCCTGGAATAGAAATTTAGGCCCATCATCAACAGATTATATCACTAGATTATAAAATTATAGGTGAGAAGTGAATATCCTTTTAAAGTAATACTTATAATCATCTAGAACCAGATGGTACATATTCAAATCTTCACTATGTCACTTACTAAAATATAAATTTGGATAAGTTCCTCAAGCTTACTGTAACTCATTTATCTTATGTGAAAAATGGGGGTGAGAATAACAGTCCATCTATCTCATAGGATTGTTAGGAAGAACATTCCATTTGCTATGAAGTCCATGATTTTGTGTAGTAGAGTTGACAATATTTCATGATGTCTATGTACCATATTTCCTTTAACCTGTCTACTTTTGATGTGCAGTAGAGTTGTCAATAAGTAAAATACCAGGGGTACCAAAAATGTATATATATTTTAAGAGGTGTTATCTATATATTACTTTTAGTTCATCATAATCAGAAGTGTCTGGATGCCACTTTGAGCACCGCTTGTAATTGCAGAAATCAAATATGACTTGTACTCATCTACAATTTTAATACAGTTTTTCCCTTTCTTAAAATGTGCATGCATTTTTTTTGGCATGCTCTGTATTTATAAGAATATCTGACACATAAAGTGGAGATGTGCAAGTCATTGTACAGAGATCTGTCAACAATTTATTCAGTATTTTAGTGGAAAACTTTGTCAGCATTAATAAGTTTAATATCCTTTCAAGTGATGTTATGTTCACTTTGGATATGAATACAATAAAACAGTAGCCATGGAGTATCTTAATGAAATAACTTGCCAACTGTTTAAATAATTTCGATCTTCTTTCAGGACTCCCAAACACACACCTTAACACAGCCATGGCAATATAAGAATTTGAGTCTTGGCCTGGATACCTGGTTATGTTTGCTTTATCAAAAGCTCAGAAATGAGTCAGACGTGCACATCTGGTTTAAAAAAATCACAATAAAGGTTATCCTTTATAGAGATAAGACTGTCCTATCAAGTTCATTTCCTTGATTTCTGTGGTTTCAACACATTAGTTTTTTGTGCTCCAAAAAGTGATAATTTTCTAATTCTATTTTAGTAGAATTTTCTTACAGTCATTTTGTAAATGATAATAATAAAAATACTCTCTTTGCACCATTAAAAAATATTATAATGCTGTTTAATGGTCTTCATAGCTGCACAGGGTTTCTATAGGTTTTAGATTTCTGTAGTCTTTCATAGAGTTTTGTGTGTGTGTGCGTGTGTGTGTGTGTGTGTGGTGTGTGTGTGCACCAACAGCAGAATTCAATAAATAATAATTTCTGAAATCTGAATAATACATTTTGTTAGTTGTTCCTAAAATACTTAATTTTTTCTGTCACCCTTCTATTTCATCTTGCGAGAGAAAGTTATTTACAAAGTATTCTACATCTGCTAATTCAGATCCTATCTTTTGCCAAATCATGATAAGGTTATTTAGGTAATATTTAAAGCATGAATGAAAAACATATTTTAACTTTCTTTCTTTTAAACTCTTTCACTAGGATAAATCTGCTAGCGTTGGACTGGCAGAACTCTAATACGTTTAACACCAAATTGAGAACATGATTTTCCCTTAATTTATGTTATTTATTATAATTGTTAAAGAAGTGTATCGAAACTATCAAAAACCACTAGGAGACCCCTTAGTTAAGGACAGTTTCACGTATCAATACTTGTAAAAGAAAATAGGAAACCGCAAAGCATGAACAACCATGGAATGTCTCAATAACAGGATGATGGAAGGAACTTACTATAGTGTTTAGAAAGTGTTAGATAATAATGAAGTGCTTTCAAGAAAGTAGTAGTTTGTTCTGGAAAAGGTGCTGTCTCAGAAGCAGAAATAGTCTTGAGACTGATATCTTATTATCTATTATTTTAAAAAAATTTATTATAGAGATGTGGGGTACAAGTCAGGATTATCCACAGAAGAGGGCTGTGAAGTGTGGGCCTCCAACTGGTCCTCATTTCCCCTGGTTTAGGACCAGGTTCTTCTTGTATGGTTACATACATTTCCTTGCTTCCTTCCTCCCTCCCCTGGCAGTGTCCAGTGACTGTGGATTCCTCCTTTGTGCTAATGCGATTAATGATCAGGTCTCACTAATGAGTGAGAACATGCAGTATTCAGTTTTTCTTTCTTGTGAAAGATCACTAAGTATGATGGTCTCCAATTCCGTTC
Organism: Carlito syrichta; assembly: GCF_000164805.1. NCBI lineage: Eukaryota > Metazoa > Chordata > Mammalia > Primates > Tarsiidae > Carlito > Carlito syrichta. The sequence goes on along the minus strand of NW_007256024.1, from coordinate 421,168 downwards.
AATTTGCTATGAAGTCCGTGATTTTGTTCTTTTTTACTGCTGGGCAATATTACATGATGTCTATGTACCATATTTCCTCTAACCTGTCTACTTTTGATGTGCAGTAGAGTTGGCTCCATGTTTTTGCTATTGTGAATAGTGCATCTATAAACATGTGTGGGCAGGTGTCTATTTTATAGAAATATTTATGTTCCGCTGTGTATATTCTCAGGAGAGGGACTGCTGGATTATAGGGATGGTCAATTTTTAGTTTTATTTTAGGAATTGCCACACTGAATTCCATAGAGCTTGAACTAGCTTGAATTTCCACTAAGAGTGTAGAAGCATTTCCTTTTCTCTGCATCCATGCCAGCATCTGTTGTTTTTTGATTTATTAATGATAGCTATCCTTACTGGAATTAGGTGGTATCCCATTGTAGTTTTGATTTGCACTTCTCTGATCATTAGTGAGGTTGAGTGTTTTTTCATATATCTCTTGGGTGCTTGCATATCTTCTTTTGAAAATTGTCTATCCATGTCTTTTGCCTATTTTACAATAGGGCTGTTTGCTTGTTAGTTATTTAGTTTGTTTCCAGCTTATCTGAGTACTCAGTTCCGTCAGTAGATCCTGGATGTTAGGCCTTTGGCAAAGACATATTTAGCAAATTATTTTTTCCCGTTCTCTAAGTTGTCTCTCCACTCTCTGATGATTTTTTTTGCTGTGCAAAAGCTTTTCAGTTTGATGAAGTCTCATTTGTCTATTTTATTTTTTTGGCATTTGCCTTTGGGGATTTGTTTAATAATTGGTTGCCTACTCCGAGGCACATAAGACTGTTTCTTATTTTTTCCTCTAGGATTCTTATAGTTTGAGGCTTTACATTTAGGTCTTTGATCCACTTAGACTTGATTTTTCTATTGTTGATTGGTAGAGGTTCAGTTTCATTCTTCTGCATGTGATCAACCAGTTTTCCCAGCACCATTTGCTAAATATGGTCTCCTTTCCCCAGTTATTCTTTCTGGTGACTTTGTTGAAGATGAGTTGATTGAGAGATTGAGTTTTTGCTTCCAGAATCTCTGTCTAGTTCAACTGGTCTATGTGTTTATCTTGATATCTTCTACCAATATTGGGTTGCTTTGGTTACGGTAGCCTTATAGTAAAGTGTAAAGTCTGGAAGCATGATACTTCCTGCTTTGTTTCTTTTGCTGAGGATTGCTTTGGCTCTTTGTGCTCTTTTTTGCTTCTGTATGAATTTTTAGATTGCCATTTTCAGGTATGATAAAAATGATATTGGTAATTTGATGGGTAATGCATTGCATCTGTAGATTGTCTTGGGTAGAACTGACATATTGACAATATTGATTCTTCCAATCCATGAACATGAAATATTTTTCCATTTGTTTGTGTGACCTTTGATTTATTTGCCTAGCATTTTGTATTTCTCATTGTAAAGATCTTTCACTTCTCTGGCTACGTGAATGTCAAGGTATTTTTTTGTGTGTGTGGCTGTTGAGAATGAGATTGTGCTTTTTATTTGACACTCTGCTTGTGACTGGTGTATAAAAATACAACTGTCTTTTGCACTTGATTTTGTACCCTGAAACTTTACTGAATTGATTATAAGTGTGAGAAGGCTTTTGACATATTCCGTAGTGTTTTCAAGATATAGGACCATATCATCCACAAAGAGGAATAGCTTGGCTTCCTATTTTCCTATTTGGATACCCTGATCTCTTGACTGATTGTTCTGACTAGGACTTCCACCACTATGTTGAACAGGAGGTGTGAGAGTGGGCATTCATATCATGTTCCCATTCTCAGGGGGAATCTAGAAGGTGGAAGAAACAAAGCAAAACTAGTTTATAATTTGCAAAGAAGTAGCAACAGTCAGGATAGCCAGAAAAAGGAGAGTTTGTTTTTGTCATTTGGGCAGTATTTTTTGGTTTTGTTTGCCCTTAGACTTGATCCCAAGTGGTCATATTTCTGATTCTCTCCCTCATGGTCACAGAGTAACCTTGTCTGATGTTCTGTGGGATTTGCCTAATTTTAAGGGCCCAGTCTACTTATAGTTGACAGCTGAAAAGGGCAGCCATTCTCCATTCTTTGAAAACTCAATAAGACATCAAAAGTTTGTTTTAAAACTTAATATAGTGTTAGGAACCTATTTACATGAATAGAACCATATTTCAGGAAAACATATATATATAGTGAGCTAGGATGTCAGGGAAAAATAAAATTGGCTGTATGGTAGGTGAAGTCTAAGGTACAAATTGGCAAAAAAACAAAAAAACAAAAAAACAAAAAAACCGGAATGCACACACTAGTTTTGAAGATTCCATCATATCAGCTGTGACATAAGCACACAAAGAACATTGGGTCTTCTCAGCTACTCTGAATCCTGAGTTTGATCACTTGCAATTGCAGTCCAGAGAAAGTGAATAGGAATTAAGAATCTGGCATAATCTGAGTCTGAGATTAAGCAACTCAAATCTAAACTTCAAAGCAGAATGCTGATGGAATTATGATAAATTGATAGGCACTGTCTAAATGATTCAGTTAGTTGCTTGAACTTTTTTCCTGAAATTGTGGCAGTTTTACACATCTAGAAAGAAAGTCCTTAAAACAGACCACTGAGAATGAGGGAAGAGGTGACATTGTTGAGTTTTCTCTGTGAGAAAATGGAAAAAGGGAATAATAAAAACTGACATTCTACATTTGCCAAATTATTAGATAGCTATAGCATTTATATAATGCATTAGTCTTTTATCACTAATTTTTACATAAAAAATGGGTTCAGAGAAGCAACACACTATATCTAAATAACATAACTTGTAAGTAGTATAACCAAGATAGGCTTAATTCTTTCTAGTCTTCAGGATCATAGTTTATATTAGCTCTCTCCAGATGCCTGAATCATTCCACCATTATCAATAACAAAAAATTGTCAGTAAATTACAGGTAATTCAAATGGATACTTTTGCATTATTTCAATTGACATCTCAGCATGTTGGCAATGTTGCAAACATACCTAGTTGGCACAATTTTTTTCCATTGACTTTAATGAAATTACTCTAGAATTTTTTTTACATATCTTACTATTATTTTTATAAACTTTTTTCCTGACTCTAACTAGTAAGTATTGGCATTATTCAAAATTAAGTTATTCATAACTTAATAGATCGTAATAAAAGTATCTCAGATGATCAAATTTGACATGCCTCACACTGATGCATGTAATAAATGTATCTCAGATGATCAAATTTGACATGCCTCACATTGACAACGATAGTTCCTCTTGCAACCAGATCCCTTTCACCCATTTTTTTCCCAGTAAGTAAATTTACAGTTTACGTAGTAAAGAAAGTTAGTTAAAACTTAATCCACCGAAGTCATCCTGAATGGCCAAATATTCATTACAATTTATTGCTTTTACATTCAATTATTCCTAGAATCCATGTATTTATCTCTACTTTTAAATATTGGTTTTCCCAGCTTCCCTCAATCTCTTATAAAGGCTATAGATATAATAATAGCCAACTCCCAAGCTAACATATGCTGCTTCTCCTTGCATTCAACTTTTTATATTACAAACAGAGTTTTCTACTAATCAAGTATTCTGGTTATTTCACTTATAATTTTCCAAGTGTTTTCCATTGCTTCCTCATTCTACCTTTGTCTTCTATACAACCCTTTACTCTATTACTTCCCAACAAAGACTCTTCCAAATTACAGCCTATCTTTCTCTGGAGGATTGTCTAATTCCATAACCTAATTAAATCCTTTTCACATTTTAGAACTCAATGAATTGTCACAACTCTTTTAAAATCCATTGATTGATTGATTGACTTTTAGAGTTGGACACAAATGGGGATTTACTAATAAGTAAGTTGCATGTAGGTGAAGTTTGGGCTTCTAGCTGGCCCTTCTCTCCTGATTGTAGACTAAGTGCCCAGTGTGTTACCCCATACCCTCCGCCCTACCTCCTTTCCCTAGCAGTCTCTAGCATCTGCTAATTCCCTCCTTGTGTTAGTGTGACTAGTGTTCAGGGCCCACTTATAAGTGAGAACATGCAGTATTCAAATCTTTGTTTTTGTGATAGTTCACTTAGTATGATGGTATCCAGTTACATCCAATGGCTGCAAAACCCACGACTTTCTTTCTTCTTTATGGTTCCATAATATTCCATTGTTATGTGCCAGATTCTTTTTTTTTTTATCCAATTCACTTTCGATGGACATCTGTGTTGGTCTCATGCTTCTGTTATGGGTTTCTTTTTTGTAGAGCGATTTATGTTCCTCTGGGTATATTTCCAGAAAAGGGATTGTTGGACTGTGTGGAAGCTCAATTTTCAGTTCTTTGAGAAATTGCCACACTGCTCTCCATAGAGATTGAACTAGCTTACGTTCCCACCGACAATGTAGAAGCTTCCTCTTTTCTCCACAGCTGTACCAGCACCCATTTTATCATAGCACACAATATTTCTCCTCTGTAAATTTGTTAATTGTGATTGTCATTTTCTATGTATTTAGTTGTTTAATGTTTTTATGTTTAGTTGCTTAATTTATTCTTCTAAAAAATTACAACAAAGAGACTTCAGAATCTGGGAAGTGAAAAAAAATTAAGAAAAATATTATAAAATTTACACAAATTATCAAAATCAAAACTCATGATATTAAGAGTTGTGCTATCTCACCTTTAATATATTAAAATACATTTAAATAGCACTAAGTAGAAATTGAGTTTGTAATTAAATCATATAGGATTGCTATTTATTTATAACTGTTTCCTTTTTTTAAAGTTAATTTTAATGAGCAAATATGTTTCTTAGGATGACCTAAAGCATATTTCATAAGTTCTAGGGAAGTCCTATCAAAATAACACAAAAGTAGAGAAAAAGTAATCCTCTCTTTCTCTGACTTTGAGGTCTATTTTAGGAAACTAAATTAAGATAAATGTCAGCCGGGATCGGTGGCTCAGCCTGTAATCCTGAGCCTTTGGGAGACTGAGGTGAGTGGATTTCCTGAGCCTGCAGGTTCGAGACCCGCCTGGGCAACTTGGAAAGACCTCATCTCTACAATAAATCAAAACAATTAGCCAGGCATGGTACCGCATGCCTGTAGTTCCAGCTACTTGGAAGGCTGAGGCGGAAGGATTGCCAGAGCCCAGCAGGTCGAGGTTGCGATGGCCAGGAGAGGCCACTTCACTCCAGTCTGGGTGACAGAGTGAGACTCCAACTCAAAAAAAAAAAAAAAAGATAAATCTCAAAGAAATAACAATTCATAGCCCCTGGCATCAATTGACAAAGGATGTAGGGTTTAATAAAATGCAGACATTTTTACATTGTTTGCCAATTACTTCATAAAACAATTGAAGTTTGATTCGGGTTTTAAAATCAATATCTATCTTAAAAGATTTATGTGTCTTGTAATTTGAAAATGATTAAAATTCTAAAGGTCTTAGAACACTGCTTGGCTTGTTATTGAATGATTGGTTATAATTTGATCCTACTGTCTTCTCTCAAGCTTCCTTTTATATGAACATTAAATAAGCTTCTAAAAGATAATTGTTTTGTAATTATTTTAGTCAGTATTGAGAACTGACTGAGTTTGTTTATTCAAGAAAAATATATATTGTAGATTTTTAGAACATTGAAGCTGGATCCTGATTATCTGGTTTAATATTCTATTTTGATGCACTACTATTTTGTATGATCTTGAAGAATTATTTAGCCTCTCTTTATAAAACATTGCTTAGGGGCTATGCACAATTGTTAATACCTGTAATCTTACACTTTGGGAGGACAAGGTGAGAGCATTGCTTGAGCCCAGAAGTTTGAGACCAGCCTGGGCAACAGTGTAGCACTTCATCTCTACCACAAAAAGAAAAAAGCAGAGGTGGTGGTATGTACCTGTAATCCCATATACTTGGGAGGGTGAGACAAGAGGATCACTTGAGTCTTGAAGGCTGAGGCTGCAGTGAGCTGGTATCATGCAACTGTATTCTAGCAACAGACTGATACTTTGCTTCATAAAACAATCAAACAGACAGAAATTTATGTTTTTTTTTTAATTCTCATCAGTGAAATAGAATTGAAAATTGTTTTCACCACAGATGGTTACTTTGAATTTTACAGAAGTAAATAACTAAAAATACTTTTTAAAAAATCTGGTATATGGTAAGCGTGCAATGCATATGGGTAATGTAATTAGTTTGTATTTTTCTGCTCCCTTGTCTTCATTACATTGCTCTTCCATTTTCTCCTTTCTTTCTTCAGAATTGTCGATAGATCTAAACTGACACTGGAAGTTGTCGAGTCTGTGACCTCAGTATATACTTCTAAACCCATCTCCCTTCTTTTTTCTCTCTCAGCTACATTCCCTTGCCCTCCTTGCAAGTAAGTGTGGCCATGAGAATAAATGTCTAAATAAATAGTAGTGATAGTGATCAAGTTATTTTAAGGCCTATTCACCAATAATATCTTGCAAAAATCCTCCACGTTTTCTCCTTCCCTTCACGTTTTCTCCCCTCCCTTCTCAGTTCAACTGAGAAGGTCAAGGAAAGCTCTTAGGGGAAACAAAAACCACAAGAGCAAAGGAGCTTGGGTCACTGAATGACTAGGTAAGTGCATGATATAAAGTCTCTCATATGATAAGTATTGCATTATTATAAATAAGGTATTTAAAAAGTCGGAGGATTTTTGGTGGTTCATCACTGAGTGTTTGTTATTATAGTTATTGCTGGAAAAATTAACTGATCATATAGGGACAATATATGCCTTCCCATCCCAAATATTCAGCAAATTACTGCTGCTTGTTTGATGAATATAAATTCAAATTTGTCAGATAATATAATAACCTCTTAAAAAGCTGTTAGTATGGAAACAATGAGAAGGTTAGCTAACACTTTATTTCATAAAGATTAGGTTATTGCTGGGCTCAGTGGCTCAGCCTGTAATCCCGCGCCTTTGGGAGGCTGAGGTGCGTGGATTGCCTGAGCCCGAGGGTTCAAGACCCGCCTGAGCAGTGAGACCTCATCTCTATAATAAATCAAAAAATCAGCCGGGCATGGTAGCACATGCCTGTAATTCCGGCTACTTGGAAGGCTGAGGCGGAAGGATCGCCAGAGCACAGCAGGCCGAGGCTGCGGTGGCCGGGAGAGGCCACTGCACTCCAGTCTGGGCGACAGAGTGAGACTCCAACTCAGAAAACAAAAACAAAAACAAAAAAAACCAGTAAGTTATTTTATCATCTAGATTTTAATGTACAGGTGAATTTGACAAACAGAGCATACTGTAAAAATGTGTAAGCAAACAAACACATATAATTTTCAAACTTCAATCCTCTTTTGCTGAAATAAAGTCAGGTTAATAAATGTTTGTTTTTCCTATTGTTAAAAATGACTCAAGGGACAAAGGGTCTTCAAATTGCTCTTCATTCTATTTTCATTAGTTTTTTTTCAATTCTAATTACTAAAGGTAATCAGCACATTTCAAAATATTTATGTCATACAAAACTCAATGATATTTATATTATCTAACTAATTCTTTCTGCTTTATATTATTATATATTCAGAATAGTGAAAACTTCATGCAAGCACATAATAGTGGCTCACCTTAGTTAAAGTGAAGAGAAAATAAATTGTGAAAATATAAAAACTGCTGACTAGCTCCTCTCTCTTTTACTAAGGGCAGTAGGAGAAAATATGAAGAGGAATTTCAGAATGAAGGATTTGGAATTACTTCCTGTCAACAAGGGCACTAAAATATATGCTGTTTTGATTGAACAATAAACTTGGGCAATAAAGCAGTAAAAAATCCAATAACATCTGATTACACAAATATTTTATATACTGTAAGTCAATACACAATTTAAAGCAAAAACAAAAGCACCAAATTTTACTATACCTTAGGTCAAATATTTTGACCATTACACTTTGCCAAGAATTGCACATTAATAATTGTTAATCACTGTATAGTATAATCTTTGACAACAGGCTTAAACTATGTTATTTGCTTTTTGGGATATACAGAGCTTAACAAAAGTTAATTTATCTTATGGTTCCTCCATAAACCTTCATTGAAGGTGATACCAAATCTATTTCAGAAATAAAATGTTTAACAGTATACTTACATTTACTACACGATAATTTATACTCCCAATTGAATAATTGAAGAATATTTTCTGCAATTATCTGATTGTTTGATGTGTATCTTAATATTACTCACACTGACTAACTAAAAGAAAATGAACCTATTTGTTTTTAATGACTTTTGATGGCTATACTAACCTAATGAAATTGAAGCAGGAGAGAAAAAGGGCTAGAGTACAACTTTTGTCTTAAACTGTCTTAAGAAGAAAAAATTTGATCTGATTAATCTGCTAAACCATCTTCACTCTTGCCAGCTCAGTGAGGGGCGTTAAAATGCAATTAAAGGGCTCAATATCATCTTATGGTAATATCCTTGGGAGAGGTTGTTGATTAAATTACTAAATGTGGACATACAGAATATAAAACTGGAAATAATCACGAGCTTATTGCATTGTTAATTTGAGCTTATATTTAGATTGAATAATTGGCTGAAACATTATGTGGTTCTTAAATTTGTTTTACATGCTCAAGAATATATAATTGCTAATCTTCATCTTAATTTTTTTCAAAGGAGATATATTAAAACTTTTAATTTTTTTATTATATATGTTTATGTAATTTTTAGAACTTGTTCTTTTGCATTACATAAATCTAAATATTGAAATATTTACACCAAGACAGGACACATGGTTACTGATTGGCCCATACAAGTGTTTCATCTCTAAGTCTCAGTAAAAGTCAAACACTTTTTCTCAAAGGCGAGTATGATCTGTGAAGATGACAGGACTTTGCTCCAAAATTTTAAGAGTCTGATTCATCTATAAAAGTGTGCCAAAGGCCCAAAATGCTATTTCTATCTGCTACTGAAACTTCAAGCATAATAAGATCTGCTGGATTATGTGGCTCAAGTGAAAGAACAACTAGCATGACAATGCAAGCCTTTTACAGTCTTTTTAGGTTCTGAACCCATTTTTTAAAGTCACTAGGTAAATAAGCAGAGTAGTACACTCAAATGAGGAATATGTTGACTCCAAATCCCAAATAACTCATTGGATAGTGTATCTCTATTTTGTTTGTAGCAGGGGTAAGATGCAATAGATTATCCTTTGCACTACAGTGAATATTTTGATATACTTTCGCCAATTGGGTCCTTAGAAATGTCACTAAAGGGAAAGATTCCTGAATTTTAGTCATTTATTTTCCATTTCTTCTGATAAAAATGTCTTACCAATATGCATAAAGTCATTGGTATTTCTATCTCACTGTGTCCAATCAGCATAATATTATCAGTGTAATGTACCAGCATGCTGTCTTGTGGGAAGGAAAGGTGATCAAGGAATTTGTGGACTAAACTATAACACAGGGGTTGAGAACTGATTACCCTTGAGGTAGGAGAGTGAATGTGTATTGCTAATCTTGCCAGCTGAAAGAAAACTGACTCTGGTGGTCTTTAAAAACATTTATCAAGAACAAAAATAAAAAGGTAGATCACTAGTGGCACTCCAAAACCAAAGTGTTATGTAAATTTGTTCAAGCAGTGAAGCAAATTGAGAATAGTGGCTGCAATTGGAGTCACCACTTGGTTGAGTTCATAATAATTCAATGTCATTCTGCAAATTTTAGGTTTGTGTGTGTGTGTGTGTGTGTGTGTGTGTGTGTGTGTTTGCGTGTGTAAAGAAGCCAGATATTTTCTTTGGCAAAGCCAGATTCTTTACTAACTGGCCTTGGGTTAAGGCTCCCTTAAAAAAAGAAGCAAGCCAGGCTGGATGGCTCAGCCTGTAATCCAGCTTTGGGAGGCTGAGATGAGTGGAATGCCCTAGCGTGTGGGTTCGAGACCCACCTGGGCAACTTGGTGAGACCTCATCTCAACAACAACAACAACAACAACAACATTTTAGCCCGGCGTGGTAGTGCGCGCTTGTAGTTCCAGCGGAAGGATTGCCGGAGCCCAGCAAGTTGAGGCTGCAGTGGCCGGGAGTGGCCACTGCACTCCAGTCTGGGTGACAGAGTGAGACTCCAACTCAAAAAAAAAAAAAAAAAGAAGCAACAGCAACAAAAATAACAAAGCAAAACAAACAAAAAAGATCAGATGCTTAATTTTTGAAGAGGCTATTGTAAAAATGGGGATATATTTAAAGAAATAGCCAATTGATCCTAGAAAAAAGTCATTGATTAGTTCATTAGTTTCTTCCTTTATATGTCTAAGCAGAATGGTTTTTGGTTGAATAATCAGAAGTCTAAACTGAATTGAATCACCAAAACAGAGTTATAGCCCCTCATTCAATTCCCAGGCTTGAGTTGGTTTACACACTAAAAATTATTTAAATGTAAAGGGGACTGGAATCACATGAAAAAATAAACTTGCAGTTCTATTATGTATTTATAATGTTAATATTTCTGCCATTATTCTCCAAATGTACATGTAACAATTTACCTGGGTGACTATACATTAGAAAGAAAAATAATTTGACTTTTAGAGGGTTCCTTAACACTAGCACTAATATTATATTAATTCCCGGGTACTTAAAAAGTTGCCACAAGTTACAGAAGGATGTTATAGAAGTCAAGTGATCAATGAAGTTTGAGCTCAGATTCATCTCAAAGTGGATTCAATGAATCCACAAACTTATTTTGTGTATTTCTCCAATGTTAGAATGAATCATTAAAATAGACATACATAGTAATTAACAGAATTTCCACAGTTTCTTGACCTATAAGGCGAGGGCAATTATGAAATAAAAGCTACTAGAACATCTTCTGTCAAAACAAACAAATTGGATTGCCTGAGCCCGCCGGTTCGAGACCCGCCTGAGCAACGAGACCTCATCTCTACAATAAATCAAAAAATCAGCCTGGCATGGTAACGCATGCCTGTAATTTCGGCTACTTGGAAGGCTGAGGCAGAAGGATCGCCAGAGCCCAGCAGGTCGAGGTTGCAGTGGCCAGGAGCAGCCACTGCACTCCAGTCTGGGCGACAGAGTGGGTCTCCAACTCAACCCCCCCCCAAAAAACAACAACAACAACAAAAATTCTGCATTCCTGGAGGGGTTGCAAAGATTAGTACTACCATATAGGACTTGAAAGAACCAAGGATGTTGATACCACCATATTTCCATTCAACTTATTTATTTGACCTACATACAAAAAACAGCTGGGTTTTTTTTGGTGGTGTTGTTTTGTTTTGCTTTTTCAGTAGAACTCTTTCTACGTATTTTCTATTTGTCCCATGTTTCTAGTTCAGCCTTGACTAATACAGTTTCTGGTATCTAGAGTGGAGTGCTGGTGTAACAGTGAGCTGAATATATGGTAGTGGTTTCTGTATGTAGTAGTAAGTAGAGAATAAAAGACTTTCAAATACCATGATAGAAAAAAAAAAACACAACAAAAACTAGATTTACTTGAGCAGAATGTTGATATTGGTGATGAGGATTCAACAGAAATAAAAAACATGAAAAAACGAACAAACAAACAAACAAAAAAACAAGCCGGTCTTGGTGACTCAGCCTGTAATCCCAGCACTTTGGGAGGCTGAGGTGAGTGGGAGTGGATTGCCTGAACCCGCGGGTTCGAGACCCACCTGGGCAAATTGGCTAGACCTCATCTCTACAATGAAATAAAAAATTAGCTGGGTGTGGTAGCACGCATCTGTAGTTCCAGCTACTGGAAGGCTGAGGCGGAAGGATTGCCGGAGCCCAGCAGGTCGAGGCTGCAGTGGCCGGGAGCGGCCACTGCACTCCAGTCTGGGTGACAAAGTCAGACTCCAACTCAAAAAAAAAAAACAAAAACAGTTTTACCTTAGAGAATATTACTTTTTAAAATGTTTAATTTGATTTTTCTAGCTTTACAGAGGTATTCAGGGTACAAAATGTGATATTTTACTATATGTATATAGTTTCATAATCAAGCTAATTAAACTATCCATCATCTCACATATTTATCAGCTCCTGGTAAGCATTATTCTTATCTCCATTACTATGAAATTGATTTTTCTTTAAGTTCTATACAAAAGGGAGATTATGTAGCATTTGCTTTTCTGTGCTTGGCTTATTTTACTTATCTTTTTGTCCTCAAATTTCTTCCATGTTGTTGCAAATGGGATTCTTTTCCTCTTTTTTAGGTCTAAACAATATTCCTCTCGATGTATATATACATATAACATATATGCTTATCCATTCATCTCTTTACAGACCTTTAGGTTATTTACACATCTTACCTATTATAAACAATGCACCAATGAACATGAGCAAGCAAATATCTCATCAAGATAGTGCTTTTATTTCCTTTGCATATATGCCCAGAAGTGAGATTGTTGGATCTTATGGTAGTCTTACTTTTAATTTTGGGGGGAACATCTAAATCATTATAATAAGACTTGAAAGAAAGAACTCAAAAAAAAAAATTAAAATATGCCACTTGAAGACTGGAGGAAAGGTGATTCTTCTGGTAGCAAAACACTTAGTTGAATTGCAGTCTAAAAATATGCAGAAAGCAGAACTTTTAAGCAATGAATCTGGGTATTTAGAGGAGATTTCCAAATGAAGTATTTGAAGCTGTGGTGTGGTTTCTTCTTACTGCTTATAGAAAAATTCAAGAGGAAAGGAACATATTGATGGAACTACTAAGCAAAAGAGAACCAGGCTTTGGTGAGTTGGGAAGCTTTAATCCTATCCAGAATGCAAAAGACACTAAAATTAAAAGATTTACTGTCTGTAATGTGCTCTGGAGAGAAAGTCAATCTTTTACTAATATCTCAGAAGTATCTCAAAGTAAGAATATACAGTCACAAATGGAAACTTGTAAAGAGATGGGAAGCAGAGGGAAGAAGGGAAAACATATGACTATGGAACTGAAATGGGAAGAATGCAGGTTCATAAGCCAAAGAATGTAGGCTGCTTGTGGAAGGCAGAAAAGGAAACAAACTCTTCTCTAAAGCCAAAAAATATCTCACCTCTGCCAACATAATAGTTTTACCTAACAGAGACTAAGCTTGTACTTCTGAACTGCAGAACTGCAAGATAATAAATTTGTGTTGTTTGTTCCCACTAAGTGTGTGGTAATCTGTTATAACAGAAATAAAAAATCAGTAAGAACCCATGAATTCCGATAATTAAAAAAAAGAGTATTGGAAAATATTATTATTGTGAGAAAAAGTATATTTTCTCTTTCTTTATTCTATGAGAATTGTTCTCTCAATTTTTTTCCCAATAAAATTTAATTCCAATTTTCAAATCTCCATGAAACTTTTTGGTTTTTTTTTGAGTTGGAGTCTCACTGTTGCCCAGGCTGGAGTGCAGTGGCATGCTCATGGCCTCCCCAGCGTTGACCTGCTGGACTCTGGGGATCCATCCACCTCAGACTTCCAAGTAACCGGAACTATAGGCGCATGCTACACCACCTGGCTAATTTTTTATATTTATTGTAGAGACAATGCCTCTCCAGACTGCCCAAGCTGGTCTCAAAATCTCTCTTCTTTAGAAAAGATTTCTGAAAACAATCAATGGAAAATGCAGTTTTTATCGCCTGTACCTACAGAGTACAACAATTGTGTGGCATATTTGTTTACTAGGGCTACCTTAACAAAATACTATAGACTAGGTGGTTTAAGCAACAGAGATTTATTTTATCAAGGGTCTGGAAGCTAGAAGTCTACAATCAAGGTAACAAGAGTTGGTTTCCTTCAAAGACTCTCCATGATTTGCTTCCTCTTCACATGGTTGTGCCTCTGTGGATATACCCCTGATGCCTCTCTGTGTGTCCTAGTCTCTCTTTATGAGGACACAGACAGATAGAACAACCCTAACAGTCACTTTTTAGCTTAATTAGCACTGTAAATTCACTATTTAGAAATATAGTTACATTTTGATATGCAGTTGATCTTGAACAATATGGGTTTAATCTGAGCTAGTCCACTTGCACACACATTTTATTCTGTCTCTGCCACTCTAGAGACAGCAAGAAGTGCATCTCCTCTCCTTCTCCTCAGCCTACTCAGCCTGAAGATGAGGAGACTTTATTTTATTTTATTTTTTTATTTTAAATATGTGGGGTACAATTCAGGGTTAGATGTACAAATGTTCAAATGTTGCTTTTTATTTGGTTCTATGCTTATTTGTTGTTGATGTATATGAATGTGACTGTCTTTTACACATTTATTTTGTACCCTGAGACTTTGCCAAAGTTCTCTGTCAGTGTAAGGAGGTTTTTGAACAGATTCTCTTGGTTTTTCAAGGTATATGGTTATATCATCCACAAAGAGAGATAACTTGACTTCTTTTCCTGTTTGAATACGCTTGATTTCATTCTCTTGTCTGATTACTCTAGCTAGGACTTATAACACAATATTGAACAGGAAAGGTAAGTGTGGGTAGCCCTGTCTTGTTTTGTTTTCAGGAGAAATGCTTACAATTTCTGTCTGTTTAGCAATTTGTTGACTGTGGATTTATTGTAGATGGTTCTTACTATTATGAGGTATGTTCCAAGAAGGATGCTAGAGTTTATTGAATGCTTTTTCTGTGTCTAATGGTATAATCATGTGGTTCTTGTTTTTACATCTGTTGATGTTTTTAATTACATTTATGGCCTTATGGATGTTGAACGAGTCCTGCCTCCTGGGGATGAAGCCTACTTAATCATAGTGGATGATTTTTGAGATGTGTTGTTGGATCCAATATGTTAGAATCTTGCTGAAAATTTTTGCATCTATGTTTATCAAGGAAATTTGCCCATAGTTCTCTTTCTTTGTTGAATCTTTACCTGGTTTGTGTATCAACGTGTTGTTAGCTTCATAAAATGATTTGGGGAGAATTCTGTCTTCCTCAGTTGCCTGAAATACTTTCAATAGGATTGGTACCAGTTACTCCTCATATTTTTATTTAATTCCTCTGGAAAGCCTTCTTGTCCAGAGAAGAAAATTTCAAGAAAGTGGGGAGACAGAACACAGAATGGAGAAAAAAGATGTGCCAACTCTACATCTGACAAATATCCTAATATTCAGGGTCTACAAGGAACTCAAATGTGCTGAAAGGAAAAAAAGAACAGCCACATTAAAAAGTGGGCAAAAGATAGGAATAGACACTTCCCAAAATAAAACATATGAGCAACCAACAGATATATAAAAACTTGCTCAGCCTCACTAATCATCAAAGAAATGCAAATCAAAGCCACACTGAAATACCATCTAACACCAGTCAGGATGACCATCATTAATAACTCAAAAAACAACAGATGTAGGCAAGGATGTGGATAAATGGGAATGCTTCTACATTGTTGGTGGGAGTGTAATTTAATACAACCTCTGTGGAAAACAGTGTGGTGATTCCTAAAAAATCTAAAAATCAATCTTCTACACAATCTAGTAATCCCCCTTCTGGGAATATACCCAGAATAATTGAAATTATTCTATGAAAAGGATACCTGCATATGCCTGTTTATCTCAACATTATTCACAATTGCTAAAACATGGAACCAACTGTGCTGCCCATTGAATGTAGACTAGATAAAAAAAAATTGGTACATATACATGATGGAGTATTATGCAGGGTGAAGGAAGGAAAAACTTTACAGCAAATTGGATGGATTTAGAGTCTTTAACACTCAGTGAAACATATAACTGAGTACCACATGTTCTTACTCATAAGCAGGCCCTGAACCATAATACTGTAAGAAAGGGATTGGCAGTAGCAGGACACTGCCAGGGAAGGGAGGGAGAGGGCACACAACATCAATAAGGGTACCTGATCTCAAACTCAATGAAGTGGGGACCAAAGGAAGGCCCAAACATTACCTGTATGAGGACCACTTAATCTAATTTTGAATTGTACCCCATATCTTTAAAATAAAAATAGAAAACTTAAAAAAAGCCAAATTATATTTCAAGGACGTGGATAAACCTAGAGTAATACAAAACAGCAAAACAGAAGGTACCAAGATCTCTTAACGACCTTTGAAATGGAACCCGCTACCTATCCTGGTTTGTCTGTCTATTGATGCATGAAAGAAAAACAACTTGCAATTAATTTCAACTAATTTTAAAAATCTTCAATTTTATTTCATTTCATTTTACTGGATATATTATATAATCATCTTTTCTTTTCTTTTTTTTTTAGAATTCGAGTCACACTCCATCACCCAGGCTGGAGTGCAGTGACATGCTCATGGCCACCCCCGCGTCAACCGGCTGGGCTCAGGCAATCCTTCTGCCTTAGCCTTCCAAGTAGCCGAAACTACAGGGTGTGCTACAATGCCCAACTAATTTTTTATTTATTGTGAAGATGAGGTCTTGCCAAGTTGCCCGGGCTGGTCTCGAACCCCCAGGCTCAGGCAATTTATTTGCCTTGGCCTCCCAAAGTGCTAAGATTACAGGTTGAGTCATTGATCCTGGCCAATCATCTTTTCTTATTATTTCCTTAACAAAATAGAAAAAATGGAAAGAGTATTTCCGCAACTTCCCATCAATTTATCTGCCAATGATCTCTTAACTGCACCTATACATTCCACATTATTTCCAAAATCATGGATACATTTTCTAACACTAACTTTTCTTAATGTGCACTGGATTTTATCCATTTTGATCTACTATGGGCTAAAATTACAGAAATTGTATAGATACAGATGTTTTTGCAGCATGAATTTCACCACGATTGAAAAAAATCTCACCAATATTCAAACATGATATAATACCTACCAATTACAGAAGTCAATATCAAAATTTTTTGCAATGCTCTACAGCTACTATTCATCTGTATTCTCCCTCACTTTCATTTTTTTCCCCACTCTGCTTTAAAATATTGTTTAGATAGTACTTTGACTTCTTTAGATTTTTTTGAATCCACTCTGTCACGGTTCAGACTACTATAATAAAATACCATAGACTGGGTAACTTATAAAAAAACAAATTTATTCCGCAGAGTCCTAGAGTCTGGCAAATTCAAGATCAAGTCTCTGGCAGATTCAATGTCTTCTAAGAACATGCTTCCTAGTACACAAATGACCAAGTCCTTTCTGTGTCCTCTCATGATGGGAAAAGTGAGAGCACTCCATGAGGTCCTATTAAGGACACTATTCCCATTCCTGAGAATTGTACCCTTATGCCCTAATCACTTCCCTGATGATCCATCTCCAAATGCTATCACATTAGGGATAAGATTTCATAATATAAGCTTTAACAGTAAAAGGGGTATTGTTTTCTACATGTCTCTATATAGTCAGCAAATTTATAATTCCTCATACTTCTTACTACTCTTGAAATCTCATGGCTTAGTGTTTTCTCAGACCTTCTTGGGTGTGTCATGGGCATAGCAACATAAAATGATATATCAAGTGTCCAGCTACATTTTTTTTCCTTACTGGAAAGAGTTAAGTGTTCTAAATCATTTGTGACCATGAGCATTTTACATTAGTTACATGCTCTACATAATGACCTTGAAATACCAGTGTTAATTATGTTGCTTCTAGAATGGAAAACAGATTAAGAAAAGAAAGATGTTCTCACTGGTGATTTTCTAAGTATAATCTGTTATTGAGCATTTGATCATGCATTTCAAATAATACTAGATAAATGCTTATAAGCTGCTGTTAATAAACATAAATGTTTATCTAACTAGTTCAGGTTGCTTTAATATAAATATCAACATAATATTTCATTTAGAAAAAGAAAATTTAAGAATAGTCTAAACCAGAAAGAAAGCTGAAAAAAAAGCACAGATTAGAACTATCCAAGAGAATCCAGAATATAGTCATACCAAAGGATATACATAGCACTAAAGGAGGAATTTAAAAAAGCTACTAAAGTTTGCTTGAGGACTTAAAAGGATTTTTGCAAGCTAAACATTTTAAAATTTATTCTTAGACTATGGATAGTTCAAGAATGAAAATACAAAATCACCTTGGCATTTCAGAATCATAAGTACATAAATATAGGGAATGAATTTGAGTCAGTATATACAGAGTAAAAAGACAACAATGAGGAAGTTATAGTTAATTCAGGACAATACTATTTGAGGTGGGTATAAAATTAGACAGTGCAATAATGATGAAGTAATAGGATTTTATTTAACCAAAAACAAGAATAAAGAGAAAATATAATTCAAACTTGTAGTATGATAATATCATATCACCTTTAAAATAATTGTGGCTTTAAGATGATTTTTTAATTTAATAAATATGGCATTAAAACTTCCAACCTAATTCTTTCTCAGAGAATTAAAATTCAACAGCTGTACAGACTCTTTAATACTCTTTAATGACTGTTAATATTTGAAATATTTTAACAAAAAATAGACCATTATTCAAATGTAATTTATAAAGTCCAGTTCATAATTATTACAGTCAAAGTTCCAGTAAAACCCATATGTTATAGAAATTTTTATTTCAAATGAGATTGTCTAAGATGAGATCACCATCGTGTTTAAAGACTTTTATATAGAAAGCAAGATGGCTAAGGCATTACAAAGGTTGATGCTTCCACACTATTCTTTTATGGCAATCATTGTTTATTTGGAAGTAGGGTAATAGTAACTTTTTTGTAAAACAATCTTTTTATTTTAAAGATGTGGGTTATAATTCAGGGTTAGGTATACAAATATTCATTATACAGGTACCTTTGTTAATGATGTGTGCCTCCCATGATAGTTTCCCACTACTGCTGTGAAGTTCATAACTTTGTTCTTATTTATGGGTACATAACAGTCCATCGTGTATATGTACCTCATTTTTTTTATCCAGTCCTCTTTTGATGGGTAGCACAGTTGGTGCCATGTTTTTGCTATTTTGAGTAATGCTGCAGTAAATATGCATGTACAGGTATCTTTTTCATTGAATGATTTGAGTATATTCCCAAGAGGGGGATTGTGGGGTTGTTTGGAAGGTCGATTTTTAGATCTTTTAGGAATTGCCAAACTGTTTTCCTCAGAGTTTGTACTAGTTTACCAATAATGTAGAGGTGTTCTCTTTTCCCTTCATCCTTTCTAGCATCTGTTATTTTTTGAGTTATTGATGATGATAATCCTGATTAGAGTTAGGTGGTATCTCAGTGTTGTTTGAATTTGCATTTCCTTAATATGTGATATCTCACACTCTCAGACTTTAAACTTTATTGTAAGGTTACAATAATCAAAACAGCCTGGTATTGGTACAAGAAAAGGCATATAGACTAATGGAATAAGATAGAGATTCCAGAAGCAAAACCTCAATTTCTCAACCAACTCATCTTTGACAAAGCCTCCACCACCAACTCCTGGGGAAAGGAGAACCTATTCAGTAAATGGAGCAGGGAAAACTGTCTAGCCACATGCAGAATATTAAAACAAGACCCCTACCTATCACCACAGAAAAAAAATCAACTCTAAATGAATCGAAGACCTAAATGTAAAACCTCAAACTACAAGAACCTTGGAAATTGCAGAAGACACTCTTACAGAAATTGGAACTGGCAGCGAATTTCTTATCAAACCCCCAAGTTCCATGCTATAAGAGATAAGATGGGCAAGTGAGATATCATCAAACTAACTGTATTCCTTTTTTAACTTGATGTTCTTTTAGTACTTGGCATAAGAAAAATCAAATCTTTCTGCTAAACAGGCTTACTGTCCACTGGTTACCAACTTGTCTGAATCTGTTGAGTGAGAACACTCACACAGAACACACAGAAGTGGGTATATTCCTTATAGACAGCAAAGGACAACAGAAGCCTAGGAGTCATTAAACAACAGTCCTCCAAGGCTCAATAAAACTTCCTGGGGTAGATGCAGTCTTATCCATTAATGTTTCACTTACATTGCAGCTAATGTACCCTCCAAAGTAGGCTACCCTGGTTTTATACCTTGGGGTAACACATCTTTGGGTAAAAGTATTGAAGGAAATTCTGCTCCAAGAGGGAAGGGGCACTTAAACATAGCCTGGGCTGTCTATTTAGCTTTCTCTTATTTGAAGATGTTTTATTCTCCTGATATATTGCTGTTATTATTGAGAACCACAAGCAATAACTTGGAAAGACCAGGGTTGTTCCAAGACTGCCAGAGCAAAGAAATTTTATGCATTTTTCTTCTGGAGGGTGGCATATGTGTACACATTTTAAAAAACAATGTATAAGACAGAATATACAGTAGCTTGAAAGAAATCTATAATTACAAGAATAGATGGGAAAGGAATCAGATGTCAGAAAATTTATAAATAATGAAGTCATTAACTTAGTACCAGCTGTACCAGCAAATGTGTCAGGCTGTAATTGGTAGAGTTTGCCTACAAATACCCAGACTGCCACAGAATATCATATGCTTTTAAAATATAAGTCCTTCTACTAAAAACTGAAATTATGACCTTCAATCTTTCTCTGCTGTATCCCTGAATGCAGAAATGAAAACATATGCATATGGTAAATGCCTGGGAATTACCCACAACTCCTTTCCTTTGGTCAACTTTTTATAGACAAGAAAAATAATCACTGAGCAATTTATTTTCTGCTGTCTTAATATAATCGCATTAAGCCATTCTCTCGCTTGCCTTCTGTATTTCAGTTTTCTGAACACCACAATTCCTTGACCTAATTACTAGTAATAGCTTCCCCAAATGCTCACTATTACTCACAGTAGCAGTTGAGGTTTTCAATATAAATTTTGTCTTGCCTCCAACCTGCTTAAATCCTTCAATGGCTTTGCATAATCTTACAATAGACTTCAGAATCCTCACCAAAAAATGTCAAAACCCTGTTCTCCAAACTGTCGCTTGCTGACTTCGTTCTCCTTATTTCTCCATTTTCATGACCTTAATTCATTTGCTCAAATAAGCCAAATTTATTCTTGTTTTGGATCACTCACACATAATCTTCTCTCTAGACTTGGAATGAAGTTTTATAAAATCTATCCATGATCAGAAAACTCTATCTAGATTTCAGATTAAATGTAATTTCCTCAGGAAGGGATTTTGTTAACCATTAAAAATTTATAAACAACAACAATACTGTTATACTAGTCCATCATAAGAATAAAGGTTTTGGAAAGAAAATGTCGGTTAAAAAAAAAAACTCGAACTCAGTGAATATAAAAAGACATGCTGATGCTTTTCTTTCTGGAAGAGGAAGCTATGTTAAGCAACTAGGGATATTCTGGCAATTTCTTTTCCTTTTCCTCCTTTTTAAAAATGAAAGTATACAAAAGTTAGTGGAAGAATGAGGGGAAAAAGCAAGAATTGAACATATGTGTTTGATAGATCAGTTATTGGTAATAAGAAATGTTTAATGACTTTGTGACAATTGGTTTGGGAACAATTTGTTTAGATGAAAGTCGTGTCCAAAGTGGTCATCCTCAGCAAAGCCTGACTTGCACTGCTTTACAGATGTCTTTCCAGTCGTTTTGCTACTCCACAGGCTAGATGTTTTTTCAACTAGTGGGGCAATTAACTTCATACTAAAACAAAGCCAAAACTTCTCTCTCTTCCTCTTTTGTGTGCATGAATATATTTTATGGTTATTGAAAGGCTAACATGCCACAATGAAATGATTTAATGAAATAATCTTAACTAAAGTGCAGTCATTTTAACACTGCTTAGCTTTGTCTTGTTTTTCTAGATGTTCACTTTAATTTGTATTCTAGTCATTAGCCATGGACAAAACCATTTTCCCAGAGAAAGCTATTAATAATGTACAATCCCTTCCCAACCCTGCTTTATACTGTTTAATTTTCTACTCCATAAACCAGGATAACCTAGTGACACAGACAGACTTCATCTCTATGGCAACAGTTTTATGAATAACCCACCCATCTGCCTGCCCTTTCACGACGACTTAAAACAGACTACCACCCAATCACCTTAAGAACCTACTCCACACCAAACTAAAGGTTTAAAAAGCATTCAACCTCAAACAGCAGTGGCCATGTTTTTGTGTAAGCTCTGGCCCTCTACCCAACTTGGGGGACGTGGATCCTCCTTTTCTCTATCTCTCTAATCTACTTTCTAAATAAATAATATTTTCCAATTGAATTTCTGTGTAATTCTTTGCATCTTACCCATGCCACCAGCTCAGCACATTGGCCCACTGACCTAACTATCCTCCCAGACTTAAAATTTTTAGAGACCTAACAGTTATAATGAATGAATATCCACGGTTGTACATGGCAAGTAAAAACTATCCTAATATTGCATTTAACATTTTCTGCATAATGTAAGAAAAGTTGCTTCAGAAAACTGAACAGAGTGACTGGAGTTCCTCCCGGTATATTTCCAGAATGGGGATTGCTGTGTCATGCATGTTTATTGCAGCATTATTCACAATAGCAAAAACATGGAACCAACCATACTGGCCATCAAAAGTTGACTGGGTAAAAAAAAAATGTGGTACATATACACAATGGGATATTATGCAGCCATAAAGCAGGACAAAATTATGAACTTCACAGCAACTTGGATGGACTTAGGGTCTCTAATACTCAGTGATCTATCACAGAAACAAAGAACTGAATACCGCATGTTCTCACTCATAAGCAGACCCTAAACAATTATCATAATACTATAAGAAAGGAATTGACAGTAGTGGTAAATTGTGGGGGGTGAGGCAGACTTCATCAATAAGGGTACCTGATCTCAAATCAGGTGAAGTGGAGACCAAAGTGAGACCCAAACTTTACTTATATGATACAATGACCATTTGTGTACCTAACCCTTAATTGTACCCCACATATTTAAAAAAGATTTTTTTTTAAAGTTAAAATTGTCAGAGTGGATAAAAAAACAAGGCCCAGCTGGGCTCAGTGGCTCAGCCTGTAATCCCGCGCCTTTGGGAGGCTGAGGTGAGTGGACTGCCTGAGCCCGCGGGTTCGAGACCTGCCTGGGCAGGCAAGGCTTCCTCTCTACAATAAATCAAAAAATTAGCCGGGTGGGGCAGCGTGCGCCTGTAATTCCAGCTACTTGGAAGGCTGAGGCGGAAGGATCGCCGGAGCCCAGCAAGTCGAGGCTGCGGTGGCCGGGAGAGGCCACTGCACTCCAGTCTGGGTGACAGAGTGAGACTCTAACTCAAAAAAAAAAAAAAAACAAGGCCCAATTATGTATTGTCTACAAGATACCCATTCTTAAAATAAAGGCATAGATTAAAAGTAAAAGCAAGGAAAAAATGTACCATGCTAACACTAGTCAAAAAAAAAGGGGGGGAAAGAAAGAAAAAAACCCAACAGAACAGTGCCATGTTCAAAAATATTTTATGGCGTTTTAATATATTTGAGTTGACTAAATTGAAAATGATGCATGCAAGGTTTAATCACCTGAGATTATCAGTACATATTTGACATATGTTCATTTTTTTGATTAACATTGACTTAATTGTTTAAATGAACCAAAACGATCTTGTTTTCTGAGTTTTCCAAGAAATGAGTCATTTTGTTTAATTAAATATTCATCTAACACTCAAATAATAAGATATATAGTGATATTATACATCCCCAAGTCTTTAATAGTTCATAAAATATATGACAAGATTATGGACGCTATTATTTAATGTTTCAGCTGTACCCTAGAAGAGGGTTATATACACAAACAAAATTACTAAACTACAATTGCTATACTTTTAAAAGGCAAATCATTGCAAAAGAGCTTCTACAAAGATCTCTTTTAATACTGCATTTTACTAGGATTTGACAAACAAAAATAAAAATCACATAAACTCTTATCATTGTATTTTACATAAAAATGTTCCCTTAGACAATTAATTGTTTCATTAATTGGCTGATTTTTCATTCTAAAAAAAAAGTCATGACTACTTTAAAATATTAGGCGTTGAAAATTATCAAATATTTGCATGCAAAATAAGAAGTGAGTTGATGTACATTACACGACTTTCCTGGTATATATCAGGATACATTCAATATTGATCATTTTTACCAGAGTTCTATCCCAATATTTTGTTTATGTGGCCATGGGAAAGCAATGACTATCACATTCATAAATACAGTTCAAATTTCAGCTCTATGTTACCTCGTCCTATTAATTGTATATTATAATCATCTGTAATTTTAATCTGTTATTTTTACTATTGTTAGTTATAGGAATATGACTATGATCAAAACCTTTATTTGAAACCTTTCCCTTAAATATTTTTCTATATGTAGCTTTTCTTAGTTAGCCAGAAGTACTCAGCAAATTTAGATTTTAGTAGGAAATCGAAAATAAATGATAGAATCAATGTGTAACACCC
Source organism: Carlito syrichta (assembly GCF_000164805.1). Classification (NCBI taxonomy): domain Eukaryota; kingdom Metazoa; phylum Chordata; class Mammalia; order Primates; family Tarsiidae; genus Carlito; species Carlito syrichta. The sequence continues at coordinate 396,926 of NW_007256024.1, read as the reverse complement.
AATAAAGTAGAATTTCTGAGTATCCATACCAATCATAATTCAATGTCCAAGATAAGACAGAAAATATAATTCAGTAAATTCCAATCAATATTTAATCCTGATTAACTGGATTAGAATGATACTTTGCTAGTCATGGTTAAGGAGAGATTAGTATGAAACCTAAGGGAAAAACTCTTCCCCACACCAAATACAGAAAATTCATTGTTTTAAATCTGATGAGGTTAGAATGGCTTAAGAAGATGTGACTCAGCAGGTAATCCCATCACTTTGGGAAACCGAGGCGAGTGGATTGCCTGATCCCACAGGTTTGAGATGAGCCCAGGCAACTTGGCGAGACCTTGTCTCTACAATAAATAAAAAAAATTATCCGGGCATGATAGCGTGTACCTGTAGTTCCGATTACTTGGAAGGCTGAGACAGAAGGCTCGCCGCGCCCAGCAAGTAGACGCAGGGGTGGCCATGAGTGTGCCACTGCACTCCAGTCTGGGCAACAGAGTGAAACGCTAACTCAAAAAAAAAAAAATGTGATTGACAGTCTTTAAGGTGACTCCAGTGATCTTTACCTCTTGATAATCACAAACTTGTATAATCAACTCTTTGTTAAATGTGGACAGGATTTGTAATTTTCTTCTAATCAACTGAATATTGCAAATGTGGTAAGATATCACTGCTGTGTTTATGTTACCATATATAGGACTTTATGAAGCTCACTGACTCATTCTACAGACTCTCCTTGCAGACAAACTTAATAGCCATGCTGGTGAAGTCCATGTAGCAAGGAACTACAAGCAGTCACTAGAAATGTGACCCCAAATCATGAATTTCGCAGCAACCTGGATGGAACTAGAGTCTATAATACTGAGTGACCTCTCACAGAAACAAAGATCGGAGTATCACATGTTCTCACTCATATAATGGACCTTTAACATCCAATGTAATACTATAAGAAAATAACTGACAGTCGTGGGAAACTATGTGGGGGGGTGGGATTAACGGTAGCAAATATCTGTCTGGGGATGGGGAAACACCTCTTATCAACAGGGTGCCTGAATGAAACGTATTTGTATACCTAACCCTTAACTGTACCCCATAAAACCATAATAAAAAATATTGATTAAAAAAAAAAAGAGAGAGAGAGAAAGCACAAAGAAACAGGAAAAAAAAAAAGAAATGTGACCTCCAGCATCTGGGGGTGGTCTCCAGTCAACAACCAGCAAAAAGCTGAGAATGTCATTCATCGTCACAAGAAAATGAATTTGGTCAGCAACTTGAAAGCACTTGAAGGGAATTCTTCCCAAGTGCAGCCTCCATGTAAGAATAAAATTCAACTGATATCTTGATTACAGACTTGTGAGACACTGAGCAGAAGACCGATTAAGTTTTGCACAGACACCTAACCACGAAAATATAAGGTAACAAATCTGTATTGTTTTGAGAGACTAAATCTGTGGTGATTTGTTACGCTGTAATAGAAAACAATACAATAGATAAAGAAGGCAACCATGATCCTGAAATCCTTCTGTATGGATTATCATGGTAATATGGAACAAACAGGCTGACCTCAAAGGGAATATGAAGGTTTTTTAAACCAGTATATGACTAAGAGCTAACGATGCATCTTCTGTGTCTGGAAAAATGAGAACATAAAGTACACAAGTAGATTTGACCAGCTGATAAGGACTCAGTCACCAGATTGGACACTGGAGGAAATGTAGAGTGCTGTATTTGTCAGTGAGCATTCCTTTCTCTCACCTTCATTTGGTAACTCCTCTCCTTCTTGTAAAATCATTCAGAAATTCAATGTGATGTCATTGTTATTATATATCCGCACACTGGGTAATGTCCATAAAACATTTTAATTATCATTAGATAGTGATTTCAAGGCAAGGGCTCTGTTGTCCCATGGCTTGTGTTTGAATCCCATGTCCTCCGTGTTCAAAAGTACAATCAGGAATGAGGTATCTTCTCTAACTCAACTTCCTCATCTGTCGGTAGGGAATATCAGTAATCCCTATTACCTGAGACTCTGGTAAGAATTAAAGAGGTTGATAAATATAAAAATCATAGGCTGACATACATATAGAGTAGACAGATGATCTAATTTGTCATCTAAACTGAGCCATCTTGAGAGAGAAAAGGGAACATTATTCATAATTATTCTGAATCACTTGAGAACTGAGACTGGCCTATGTAAAGAAAAGATAATCTTATTTACATAATTCTGATTTACAAATATATTTTGTAGCATTCATCTCCTGTGAGTCCACCTAACTTCACATTAACAGTCAATAAATTGAGGGGCATCTTGATACCAAGCACTGGGAAGGTACTAGTGATAGAGAAATCCAAAAAACTTAGGCCATCTGATTTTGGTACAGGATGATGAAACATGTCAATAATTGCACAAACCATTAAGTTATCACTGTAATAAAATTACAAAGAAATTTTTTTAATTTGGTGAGTTGAATTTAAAATTTATTAACTAGGTGGCTATTTTTGTTTGCGTATTTCTAAGACAAAAACAGGTAATTTCTTTTTACTTTCAGAAAGACTTTTCTCATAAACTTTATATAAGTTATTTAAAGCAATCTATTTATTATTAACTATGCCAAGAGGATATAAGATCACACATAATGGTTAGGAGTGCAAAACAATTGAACATACTTAAGATAAAATTAATAATACAATTTTTATTAGTAATTGTAAGCTGCAGTTTTTGTAATCATGAGATGCAATATTTTTAGATATTGTGTGCCTAACATACTACAAAAATGAAATGATAATGAACTGGAAAATATATATCCTGTTTCAAAAAATAGGGCTTTTTATAAAAAATGGTTATAGTTTATCTTTGTCATAAATAATGACTATGATTACAGTATGTGGTATAAAAACTATTTGAAAGTCAGCTTATTTTCTGTTAAAATATTTTAATTGTAAATAGTATAATTAATTAAGAATGCACTGTGGTAATATTGAACCTAAATTTGTGGTGTTCTTGATATTTAAGAATTATAGAATATTGTATTTTATTTGCCAAAGTAATAAATTAAAAAATAAGCTAACAGAAAACAAAAATAATCTGCTGAATTAATTTTATCTGCTCCTTTTGAAACATTTTGTATATGTATAGTACATATCTCTTCTAGTAATCACAGAATGAGAAAATAGCTACATTGTTAAATTTTTTATAGATATAACTGGGTCAATTTTTTTTTAGAAATTTTATAGATTAAAAAGTAGATGATAATTAATCAACAGCCTAATATTAACTCTAATCCTAATGTTATTGCTAGTCCTTTAAAAAAATTCTTGCTGGGCTCGGTGGCTCAGCCTGTAATCCCGTGCCTTTGGGAGGCTGAGGTGAGTG
>NW_007256024.1:369563-393404 GCF_000164805.1 Carlito syrichta | reverse complement strand
TATACGTGTGTGTGTGTGTGTGTGTGTGTGTGTGTTGTCTGGGAGATCAAATATTACTAGCCCTATGAGGAAAAATATGTGCATATGCATGTGTGTATGGTAAATAAGAAATCTGAAATAGAAGGGCTAACATGTGAGACTAATCTGTAACCAGGAATTAATTTATTCTTTTTATTTTGAAGTCTATTGTTATTATATAAACAATGAGCATACATTAGAAATGAACAAGGTTAAGATAACTGCAAAACTCAATTGAGTTTTCTATAAGGAAAGAGTGGTATCTACCATGAATGTATTCTTTCATTTACCCCTGTCCTCTAAGAATAGAGCAATCACAACATTTCTATCATGTCTACAGTTCTACTAGAAAAGCTTGGAAAGATGGACATCTTAACAGCTTTGATTCTTCCAACCCGTGAGCATGGAATATTTTTCTATTTGTTTGTGTCTTCTTTGATTTTTTTGAGCAGAGATTTGTAGCTTTTGTTGTAAAGGTCTTTCACTTCACTTGTTAGGAAGATGCAAAGGTAGTTTATTTATTTATTTATTTTTGCAGCTATTGTGAATGTGACTGTTCTTTTTATTTGTTTGTTTTCTATGTTTGTTGTTGGTGTATAAGAATGCTACTATCTTCTACATGTTTATTTTTTTCCCTGAGTGCAGGGGTCCTGTTCCCATCGGGTGTGGGATTTCCTGAAGGAGAGACAAATAGGCGAAAGACGAAATAATATACTTGGACACCTGCTTGCAGGCCAGAAGCCTGCAGGCCAGATGACATTTAATGTTACTTAATGGAAAGCTTTTATACCATTCATAAAGGGGCAAGACAAAGAAAATTCTTTCACGTACATATCCTTTAAAAGTTACCACTGCCGGCCTCAGTGGCTCAGCCTGTAATCCCGCGCCTTTGGGAGGCTGAGGTGAGTGGATTGCCTGAGCCCATGGGTTCGAGACCCACCTGGGCAGTGAGACCTCATCTCTACAATAAATCAAAAAATCAGCCAGGCGTGGTGTGCATGCCTGTAATCCCGGCTACTCGGAAGGCCGAGGTGGAAGGATCGCTGGAGCCCAGCGGGTCGAGGCTGCGGTGGCCGGGAGCGGCCACTGCACTCCAGTCTGGGCAACAGAGTGAGACTCCAACTCAAAAAAAAAAAAAAGTTACCACCATCTAGTGGTCTAGACGCAACAAACAAGCCAAGAACACTATCTGCTTTCAGTCAATAAGTCTTTTTTATAAGGCCAAAAATGATAGTTTTAGTCCAAAGTCCCGATTTACAGTCCTTGAAATGTCTCAAGAAAATTTCCAAGTGTACATTTCTCCATGTATCAGGAGTTTTCTTTCTGGGGCTTTTATGACCTTCAAAGCTTTGTAATCGCCTTTCTTGTCCAGGTGTCTTCATTATTTTTTTATTATCCTGCAGTGTTTATTCTAAAGAAAATTCAAAAGAAGCTTTTAGTGATGATTTCCAGGCCCCAAGGTTGCTCTCTGAATTTAGTTAATTTATCATAAAAGTATCCAATTAGTATATTATGAATTCAGTGAAAGCCCACTCTATAAACATTAACTTAGAATTATAACTATTGAATTAAGTAAAAACCTTAATGATTAATCTTCATCCTAAATCTGTGAAAACAGTGTTATAAGTCACCTACATAACTCCTAGATAAGTGTTAGAACTTATAATGAATTCATAATGAACTTACTATAAACTTGTGGTTTTAAAAACCTTATGTCTAAACACTAAGCTATATAATTCTAAATCAAATAAGGCATGAGTATACTTATATCATTTTTTACTCAAACAACATCTAGTAACTTATAACCAAGTGAAAGAAAGCATTCTTGATGTGCTTTAGAGTTTAACCCTTGCATATGTTAGAAAAGACCAAGCGGCATAGTGGGAAATGCAAAAATGAACCATGACATTTCCAGGTTAGCTATGAGTACTTTGCATAAACATGCCATTTTCTTCTTCCACAACTGCACAGAATTCTTAGGCCGTACCAAACAGTAAAGACAGAAGACAGAAGGGCCTCAGCTGCCTGGATTCGCTTTGTGGCCGGGAGTCCTCAGTGTACCTGGACTTTGTCAATCAGGCGGGCCTCCAAGGCTGGCTCCCAACACCTGAGACTTTGCCAAAGTCCTTTATCAGGGCAAGGAGTTTCCTGACAGATTCTCCTGGGTTTTCAAGGTATAGGATCATATCGTCAGCAAAGAGGGATAACTTACTTTCCTTTTTTCCTATTTGGGTACCCTTGATTTCCTTCTCTTGACTAACTGCTCTAGCTAGGCTTGCAACACTATATTGAACAGGAGGGGTGAGGTTGGAAAGCCTTGTCTTGTTTCGGTTTTCAGGGAAATGCTTCCAATTTCTGTCCGTTTAGCAATATGTTGGCTGTGGGTTTATCATAGAACACAAACTATTCTACAAAATGATGATTGCACATGCATGTTTATGGCAGTATTATTCACAACAGCAAAAACATGGAAACAACTGTGCTGCCCATTGAAAGTTGACTGGATAGAAAAAAAAGGTGGTAGATATGCATGATAGAACATTACACAACCACACAACCATAAAGAAAGACAAAATTATGGACTTTGAAGCAACTTAGATGGATTTAGAGTCTATCGTACTCAGTGATCTATCACAGAAACCAAAAACTGAGCACCACATGATCTCACTCATAAATGGTCCTTGAACATTTACCATAATACTATAAGAAAGGGTTTGACAGTAGCGGAATGCTGCCAGGGGAGGTAGGGGTGGGGGGGACACATAACATCAATAAGGGTACCTGATCGCAAACCAGGCAAAGTGGGATCCAAAGGAAGTTCCAAAGTTTACCTGTATGATGACTTCTTATCTATCTCATCCTGAATTGTACCCCACATCTTTAAAACAAATTTTAAAAAAAGAAAAGTAAAGAAAGAAAAGCTTGGATATAGTAGTAGGCCCTCCTAAAATAGCTCCGCTTAAAACACCTATTAAATCAATACCTGAAACTCACTCTCTGAACTATATTCATTCCTCCATTTTGTTGAAGAAATATAACAGCATTTCATTGTTCTTAATTTATTGAGAACTTAAATATAAGAATTCCCCCCAGGTTGTATTTCTGATTTCCTATAAGAAATTGGAAAAGTCATTTTCTCTTCTATGCACTTCAACCACACTATTTGACAGGAGGAAGAGTATTTATCTGTTTCCCTCTGGTACTTGGCCTAATTTATTTTAGTACAGAACTTTTCACTTTATATCATATTTCATACAAAAATACTAAGCTTTTATTTCTTCTTCATGTACTTCTACCAATTCCTTCCCCTGTTTTATTTCATAGTAACATTTTTAGGATCATTGTGATCTCTCAGGAAATAGCGTTCAGGATTATATATCAATAGATTATCTTGGTTTTTTTTTTGCTTTTAGAGTCAACAAATATGATTGAATGTGTATACTTTAAACATTGCATATATTATAACATTTCAGATTGCTCTAAACCTTATATGAGAGAGAATAGCAAAAAGTTATATATTGATTATTTTCAAATAAGTAGGCTCAAATCTTAGAATTTTTCTTGACAAATTTCAAAGAGCATTACCTCAGATTATTTTGTTATTAGTGATTAATGTATTTTAATTATCTAAGTGGCTATGCATGACATCTTTCTGCTATCTCATTTTTTGTATCCAGCTTTATTTTATTTTTTGTTATTATATATTGACAAATTTTAGTTGTATACATTTATGAGGTACACAGTGATGTTATGATTTTAATATAATGCAGAATGATTAAATCATTCTAATAACCTATTTATCACCTCAAATATTTGACTTTTTTTGTAGTAACTTCAGAGATTTACTACCTTAATGATATTGAAATGTACAGTATTCAATTATTAGCTACTTGGAATACACTGTGTAATAGAATCTTTAAAACATACTAATTATTGCAACTTGGGAAACAACTAATATCCCGTAATGTTGAAAATAAGTTGTAAAAATATGTGCTTGTGAGCCACAACAATCATAAAATTACACATATATAAACCCAAACATTACTTCAGGTTTTAAAATAAGTATAAAAATGTTTCTGCTAGTACAAATATATTTCTGAACATTGTTTCAGGCACAGGGCTACACAGTAATAGCTTTTATTTATTATTAACAAGATAATAAGATAGAGTTTACTGTTTGTTTAGCTGTTAACCCAAAAGGTAGACCATAAATCATATAATTCTTGCCTTTCTCTTATTACCTTCACTAGTTAAGACATTCCATAAAATACTCATAATTATTAATACTTGCAATTCCAAATTGAGTAATTTATATATATATATATCAGTAGTTTGACACAATATACATTATTTTAATATTAAATAAGCATAGTTTTTATTTATACTTATATTGCAAAATACCGATTATTCAAAACAAAGATAATGATAATATGAAGAATCACAATTTTACAAGTAGATAGTCTACTTATCGATCTAGAACAAATTTCAAATCATAATTAACAAATTAAGCTGAGGCAAATTACCTTGAAGCAAATTACTCTGTTGACATAAATTACCTTTATCTGACAAAAAAAGGGAACTAAGAGACCCAAATTAAAGACTAAATTATAAGTTAAAGATCAAGTTACAGAGACTAAAAATTATAAAAGGAAAGAGTGTATATTCTTGACTAGAGTAAAGTTGTTAAATAGAGTGACAAAAAAATGAATTACATTGACAAATAGTTTCTACAATAAACTATATGCCTCATTTTTTCCTTTCAGATTCATCTGCTGTCCCAGGATCAGTTATGCCTTTGTCTACTTTGAAAGACCATACTGTACATAAAAATGTTATCAAGAATTAGCAAATTACACTGCAAAATAAATTTTATGAAAAAGTTGATATTATGACATGAAAAGCAAGCAGACTGATAAAAGAATGCAAATTATACTATTAGCGAATAAGAGCACAGATAAAATGAATGAGGACTGTGGGACATAATTATCATGTCATTTACCTCTCATATGCTATCATTGCAATATTTATCTGTGTTTTTGTCTTATTTAATTCAAACTTACCTTTTAGAATCCTATTTTACTACAACTGGTTACATAGGAAATATCTTGGTTGAATTCTTAATTCTCTTAATTGAAAGCAAACTCTGCTTTGAGTTTGCTCATTCTTTCATATCCTGTTTATTCTGATACTTGGAAAGAGGGAGGATCATAAGTATTAAGGATATTTACTTGCAATTTTGTCACCACTGTTGCTAAGTCCTGTAAATACGGTCCTCTTACATGGTTCTATATGCCTCATTGTTTCCTTTCAGATTCATCTGCTGTTGCTTGATCAGTTATGCCTTTGTGTATTTGGAAAGACCATATTTTCCCCCAATTTATTGTGTGATCCATTACCATGGCAGAGAGATTAGTCCTACTGCTTATAATAATATTTCCAAGAAAATTCCCTCATCTCGCATTCTTATTCCACCACAAATATTACTTACACATTCATTTTAAATCATTACACTTAAATTCTATTTTCGACATGCAAGTTCTGGGCTACATTATAGACTAGAATTGCTTATTTCTGGAAATCAAACTTCAAATCACCATTTTCAAATCCACTGCTATGCTAGTCATTTTTTCATGTCTGCTGTCATTACATTTGATCATCATTCGCATAAAATGTTCCTGTCCTTTTTTTCTTCTAATTTTTCCCTCTTGCCTCTTTATTCCAGACACATTCTTCTACAGTCTCGTGTATTTTCTGCCTGACATTCTAAGTACAGGTATATGCCATTCAACTCATTGGCTTGTAGAAAAATTTCTGTATTTGCATGATTCCTACAATTGTGCATTTAAATCTTCTAACTTTAATTAAGTAATCAGATTCTTAATTAATCCATTGATGTGTCCCAGTCAGTCCCCCTTCTTTCCCGTCACTATACACACACACAAACATAGGCATATACAATATCTGTCTGTCTGTCTTTATATTTGCTGTCTCTCTCATGAGTGCTTACTCAGTTATGTACTGAGACTTTCTATATATGTAGTTCTAGGTAGTTTGATTGTATAACTGAAAAAAATAGGAAAAACTGTCCTGTATGTTAGGATCCTACAATATGATTTAGGCAGACAGAAGAGTAAGTATAATGGTCGGTTGCACAGAATTTTATGCCATGGTAAACAATATTAAGCGGAACAAAAATAGGGTAGGGAGAAGCCTAGCATTGTGCCATGTACCTGTAGTTACTCAAGAAACTGAGGAGGGAATATCTGAGCCCAGAGGTTCAGGGCTGTCGTGCACTAGCAACCACTGCACTCCAGTATGGACGACAGAGTGAGACTCCAACTCAAAGATAATAATATTAATAATTGCACTTGTAAATAGCCACCGTATCCCAGTCTGGACAATATATCAAGACTCCAAATCTAATAAATAAATAAATAAATAAAATTTAAAAAAAAATGAAAGTAAATAAATCAATAATACAATTAAAAATCAGTAGTGCTGAAGAAAATTGAAATTGGGCGTTGCAACTTTAATAGCAAGATGTGCTGCATAGAAAGGGTGTTGTGGGATCAATTGCTTTCCTATGGAGGAAAAGAGAAACAGGTTCAAGAACATACAGGAAAAGAGCATATTCAAAGTCATAACATTCTGGGCAAAGGTCCTAAGATAGGAAGACGGGGTACTCAAAATGAAAAATAAGAGAATATTCAGGAAATAACTGGAGGCCAAAACTTTTATTGTAACATAGGCCATCATAAGAACTTTGACTACTACTCTGGATAACCTGGAATGTGCATCACTCAGGGTTTAGTTAAGAAAACATAAGCCATTTGTACAGTAAAATAGAAAGAACTTGATACAGATAATTGGACACCTACAGATGGGGATAGTGAGGAAACTCTACATTTTCCAGTGTGGGATACCCTTAGTAAAGATAGAATGTTTCAGTCTACATTCAGCACTTGTATCTAATGATTCATAAAACTAGCTCACACTTCTTTTTTGTTTTGAGGTCCAGAAGTCACACAGAGATAACTTCCCATGGGGTTATAGGTGTGGGTTGAGGGGTAGGTGACAAAGAAATATAAGTGAATGTCATGGAAATTTGAATTACTTGGCTGTACAATTTATTTGAGCTTAGGACCTGTAAGAACTTCATTTTGTATACAGAAGTTCCAGCTGATTATGGAATTTAATATCACAACTCAGTTGCATGACTCAATGGATCAGATATCACGTAGTCCCTCAAGGACCTCCGAGGTACACTTGTTTACTTGACTCCCTGTCATCAGGTTTTCAGGCCCTACTAAGACACAATTTCCAGCTTTTTTTTTTCTTTTCTAAGAGACTGCACCATGATTTTCTTATTGGGCCTCCCAGAGCTCTCATGCTGTATTTGTAACTGCCAGTAATTATTGAAGCACAATTGTAACTGAGAATCTATAGGGCACAATTGGTGCAGTGACTTGCACTGTAGACTTTACTATCAGCAAATACTTTTGACTTTCTTCCCCACTCACAACTGGTAGCCTTATGGACTTCCTCAGTAAATGATTCAAAGCAACACACACATAAATATGATGTATATTGCCTCCATAAATCTAAACAACTCAGTAATTATTGAGCTTCTTTCTAAGGTGTGAGGTCGCTAAATTTTCTCTGGGACTTTATTTCACATTTTGGCCTACAAACTTCCTTAAAAAGTTACATGGGCATTTGTTGCTTCTTGCTTATGAGCTCAGATCGCTGTGAGATCATCACCAATGGATCAACAATATCAAAGGATCAAGATAAAAGTGAGTCTTACTGTGACAGGAGCTGTAGAACTGTGTTACTCCTGAACTTACATGTTGAAGTGTTACCAGCATTCTTACAGTATAAGACAACATAGATGCTGGTGGCATTTCCTATCTGATAAAGGAAACATAAACAATAGTATTTGTATACCAGAATCCAAATATTTTGGTTGATCAGTTCCAGTAAAGATAAAACAATTAGTGCATCAGGTGTAATTGAAGTCAACACCTGACAAAAATAACAACAAAACACATTGATTTCTCATCATCTGTTTTTTTGCAGAGGTCAAACAGGGAAATCAACAAGAAGTGATAGGAAAGACATCTCTACATTTTTCATATGTTTGAGTGTGGCAATAATATCTGCAATCTGTCAGTTATGGTGTATTGCTTTTGGTTTATTATTTTGCTAGGAAATAAAAGTTTCAAGGGTTTCTGCTTTTCCCTTTTTTAGTGTAATAAATTCTCATCTATGGTTCAGGGAGTGTACATAGAAATTCTACTAGCTGTTTCTCAACTGTGTATCTGGGAACTAAGAAAATAACAATATATGTTTGTGGACACATTGATACAGATTCAAGAAAACATCTCTATTTGTGATTTGATCACCTATGCTATTTATTAATTTATTTCTTCCAAGCTCCAGATTCAGCTATGAATATCCACTCTTCAACAATAAATGAAATTTCTTTAAGCATCTCTCTTTTACAGGAGCATTGAGTTAAGCCCTCTCAGTAGAGGACACCGGAGGGATATTGCAATGAAAAATAGTGTTCAGAATCGTTTGACTGTTATAAATTCATTCTCACATCTCTAATTCTATATGTTTTGATCCTTCTATACTTTGAAAAAGAAATTCTGTGTCTACTTTTGTTTTAGACTATTGTTAAATATAGGTTCCTGTAGTTCAAACAGGTTTAGTGCTACTTCTGAGGCAAAAACTAATTCAGTAGCTCTAGATACTCGGATAGATCCTACTTGTTCCAAATTTGCATACATTACTTTTTTTATTTTAAAGATATGGGGTACAATTCAGAGTTAGGTATACAAACACTGATTATGTAGGTACTCTTGTTGATTTGGTGCGCCCGTCCCTCCCCTAGCAGCTTCCCTCAACTGCCACTCTTATCCCTCCTCCCTTGACAGTTTTCCACTACTGCCAATCCCTTTATTATAGTATTATGATAATTGGTCAAGTTCTGCTTATAAGTGAGAATATATGGTATTCTGTTCTTTGTTTCTGTGATAGATTACTGAGTATGATCGACTTTAAATCCATCCAAGTTGCTGCAAAGTCCATATGTTTGTCCTTCTTTATGGTTGCATAATATTTCATTGTGTATATGTACCACATTTTAAAATCCAATCTGGTTTTGATGGGCAACATGATTAGTTGCATGTTTTTGCTACTTTGATGGAGATGCATGTGCAGGTATCTTTTTTGCAGAATGATTTGAGTTCCTATGGGTATACTCCCAATAGGAAAATTGCTGGGTCATGTGGAAGGTTAATTTCTATTTCTTTCAGAAATCACCACACGGTCTTCCAAAGAGGTTGCACTAATTTGCATTGCCAGTAGCAGTATAGAAGTGTTCCTATTTCTCTTCATCCTTGCTGCAACTGTTGTTGTTTGTTTTAATAACGATGGCCATTCATACTGAGTTTAGGTGGTATCTCAGTGCGGTTTTGATTTGCATTTCACTGATGATGGGTGAGGTTGAGCACTTTTTCATGTGTCTGTTGACTGCCCGTATATCTTCTTTTGAGAATTGTCTATTCATGTCTTTTGCCCACTTTTTAATGGGGATGTTTGTTTTTATCGTTTCAGCACATTTGAGTTCCTTGTAGATCCTAGATATTAGGCCATTGTCAGTTATACAGTGGACAAATATTTTTTCCCATTCTGTGGGTTGTCTCCCTGCTCTCTTGATGGTTTCTTTTGTTTTGAAGAAGCTCCTCAGTTTGATGAGTTCCCACTTGTCTTATTTCATATGGTATGGGCACTCAGCGTTCTGATCAGGAATTGGTTGCCCCTTCCAATTTCAATAAGGGTGTCTCCTGCATATTCTAAGATTCTTATAGTTTGGGGTATTACATTTAGGTTTTTGATCCATTTAGAGTAAATTATTGTGCATGGTGATAGGTAGGGATCCTGTTTCAATCTTCTGCATGTGATCAGCCAGTTTTCCCAGCACCATTTACTGAATAGGTTCTCCTCTCCCCAGTAGTTATTGTTGGTGACTTTGTCAAAAATGAGTTGGTTGAGAAATTGAGACTTTGTTTCCAGAAATTCTATACTGTTCTATTGGTGTATATGGTGTATATACCTGTTCTTATAACAATGCAAGGCTATTTTGACTACTGTAGCTTTATAGTAAAGTTTAAAGTCTGGAAGTATGATACCTCCTGCTTGTTTCTTTTGCTAAGAATTGTTTTGGCTATTCATGATAATTTATGTTTCCATATTAATTTCTGTATTGTCATTTCCAGATCTGAGAAGAATGATATTGGTAACTTAATGGGTATTGCATTAAATCTGTAGATTGCCTTTGGTAGGATGGACATTTTGACAGTGTTGATTCTTCTTATCCCTGAGCATGGAATATTTTTCCATTTGTTTGTGTCTTCTTGGATTTCTTTAAGCAGTGCTTTGTAGTTCTCATTTTAAGGGTCTTTCATTTCTCTAATTACAAAGATGCCAGGGTATTTTATTTTTTGTATGGCTATTGTGATGGAATTGTGTGTTTAATTTGGGTCTCCGACTGCTTGTTGTTGATGTATAGTAATGCAATTGTCTTTTTCACATTTATTTTGTATCCCGAGACTTTCCCAAAGTCCTTTATCTGTGCAAGCAGGTTTTTGACAGATTATTTGGATTTTCAAAATATAGGATCATAAAATCAGCAAAGGGGGATAACTTGACTTCTCCTTTTCCTACTTGGATGCCCTTTATTTCCTTCTCTTGTCTAATTGCCCTAGCTAGTACCTCCAACACAATGTTGAACAAAAGGGATGGGAGTGGGCAGCTTTGTCTTGCTTCAATGTTCAGGGAAAAAGTTTCCAGTTTTTGTCCATTTGGCAATATATTAACTGTGTGTTTTTATTAAATGTCACTTAATATTTTAAGGTATGTTCCTTCTATACCTAGGTGCTTGAGGGTTTTTATCAAAAAGAATGCTAGATTTTAACAAAAGCTTGTTCTGCATCTAATGATATAATCGTGCAGTTCTCATTTTTGCATCTGTTGATGTATTTAATTATATTTATGGTCTTGCATACATTGAGCCAGCCCTGCATCCTGGTGATGAAGCCTACTTGGTCATGGTGGATGATTTTTGAGATGTGTTTTTAGATCTGATTTGCTACAACCTTGTTGAGCATTTTTGCATCTATAAGGAATATTGCCCTATAGTTTTTGTTTGTTTGTTTGTTTGTTTTTTTAACTTTACCTGGTTGGGTATCAGTGTGGTGTTAGCTTTGTAAAATCTTTTGGGGAAAATTTCATCTTTTCAGTTGCCTGGAATACTTTCATAGAATTGGTATCAGCTCCTCCTTTTACATTTTGTAAAATTCTGCTGGAAAGTCTTCCAGTCCAGAGCTTTTTTTGTAGGTAGTTTTTGTATAGCAGAGTCAATTTCCCAGGTTGTTATTGATCTATTTAGTGTTTCAATGTCTTCTTCTTTCAACCTGGTGAGATTGGGTGATGTCAGAAAGTCCTCCATTTCATTTAGGTTATCAAGTTTGTTTTTATACAGCTGTATATAGTAATCTCTGATAATCTTTTGTATTTCTTCAGGGTTAGTTGTGATTTGATCTTTAGTATTTCTGATTGTGTTTATTTGGGCTTTTCTTCTCTTTTTCTTGGTCATTTTGTCTAGGAACCCATCAATCTTGTTAATTCTTTCAAAGAACCAGCTTTTGGTTTTGTGGATGTTTTCTAGATATTTTTTGTCTTCTATGTCCTGCATTTGGGCTTTTATTTTGGTGATTTGGACTCTTCTGTTAAAGTTGGGGTTTTGGTGGTCTTCTCTTTTCAGCTCCCTTAGGTGATTTGTTAGGCTCTCAACTTGTGAACTTTTCATTTTCTTGATGTATGCGCATTAAGATATAAATTCTCCTCTTAGAACTACTTTTATGGCATCCATGAAGTTTTGGTAAGATGTTTCTTCATTTTCATTTGTTTCTAGGAATCTTTTAATTTCTACTTTGATTTCATTATTGACCCAATAGTTGTTCAGCATCATCCTGTTTAGTGTCCATGACTTTGTGAGCTTTTGGGAAAATTTTTAGGTGTTGATAGTTATTTTTTTCCACTGTGTTCTGAGAATTTGCATGGCAAGATTTCAACCTTATAAAATTTGTTTATGCGTGATTTATGACCAAGAATGTGTTCAATCTTGGAGTACATTCCATTTGGTGATGAATAGAATGTATATTCTGTGGTTGTTGCGTGGAATAATCTGTGGGTATCTATTAAGTACATTTGGTTGAGTGTCAAGTATTGATTCTGGGTCTCTTTTTTAATTTTTTCCTTGATGATCTATCTAGGGCTGTTAGTGGGCTATTCAAGTTCCCTGCTATAATAGTGTTAGACTCAATATATTTTTTTAGTTTACTTAGTAATTGCTTTATAATTGCTAATGCTCCTGTGTTGTGTGCATACATGTTTAGGGTGGATATTTCTTGCTGATGAATTGAACTTTTACCATTATGTAGTGTCCTTTTGCATATTTTAAAGTTTTGCATAGCTTAAAGGTTGTTTTGTCTGATATTAGGATCATTATTCTTGCCTTCTTTTGTGAGCCATTTGCCTAGAAACTCATTTTCTATCCTTTAGCTTTGAGTTCATGGGTGTCCCTTTTAGTTATAAGAGTTTCCTGGATGTAGTAAATAATTGGGTCATTGTTTCTTTTCCAATTTGCCATTCTGTGTCATTTCACACTGCATTTAGTCCATTCACATTCAAGCTGATTATTGAAATGTGACTGTTTATTCCTGTCATGGGGTTCTTGTAAAGTTTTTTCTTTGTTTGCTTATTTTATTTTGGCTTTGGGGTTGATGTCTGTGTGTTAAGTTT
Organism: Carlito syrichta; assembly: GCF_000164805.1. Lineage (NCBI taxonomy): Eukaryota > Metazoa > Chordata > Mammalia > Primates > Tarsiidae > Carlito > Carlito syrichta. The sequence goes on along the minus strand of NW_007256024.1, from coordinate 380,513 downwards.
CTTGTTGGACTGTATTCTCTGTTGATTCTGTGCTCTGCTCTTTTCTTGAGAAGTGTGTGGTCATTCCTTTTTTCTTTCTACATGCTTAATTCTTTTTTATGTGTCTCCTGTAGAGCTGGTCTGGAAACTGCATATTCTCTTAGGGATTGGATGTCTGGGAAGGATTTTAATTCTCCGTCACTGATGAAGCTGAGCTTGGCTGGGTAGGAATTTCTTAACTGAAATTGTTTATCTATGAGGACTTTGAATATTGAACTCTAGTTCCATCTTGCTTGTAGTGTTTCTGCCAATAGGTCTGCTGCTATTCTGATTCGTTTTGTCTGGTAGGTAGTCTGACCTTTCATTCTAGCTGCCTTTAGGTTTTTTCTTTTGTGCCTAATTTGTGTAGGTGAATTACTATGTGTGTTGGGGTTGGTCTTCTCATTTGATGTCTTGTGGGGATTCTCTGTATGTCTTGTGCCTGGCTGGTCACATCTCTGATGAGATGAGGAGAGTTTTCCTGGATTACCTACTAGCATATTTACTTCAAGTTGTTCTCCATTTCTCTTTCTTCTTCTGGGATACCAATCAGGCATAGGTTTGGCCTCTTGATATAATCACACATCTCTTGCAGGCTTTGTTCTTTCTTTCTCTGTCTTCTGGGCCAGTCGTTGATGACTTCCATTTTTTGGTCACTACGGTCTGATTTTTCAGGAGTTTTTTCTTTGTGATACCTGAAGTTGACTGTGGACTTCCTTTGGTTTTTCCTCATTTGTGACAGATCTTTTGTTTTTCTCTTTTGTTCTGCTATTTAGTGGTCAGTGAAAGAGGCTTTCCCTTCTGTTGTTTGCTCAGCCCTCTATTTTTCCCTGATCCAGGCTTTGGATTTTTTTCTCTTTTGAAATAAGACTATGGGTGGGAACCTTTGCTGTTCTTTGTAGTTTTTGAAAGTCAAATAAAGTAGGGTATGGGGCACTAGGGTTAAGAGACTGCTTGCAAATTACAATGTTCACTGATTGTGATATGTGTTCCCTGAGACCCACTCTTCACCACCACTCTATATGATGATACAATACAGTATCTAATGCAAAAACCAATTGAACACACACACACACACACACACACACACACAGACATACACACACTCCCCAAAACAAACTGGAATGACAACACAGTTAAACAAAACAAGCAACAACAAAAAACCGAGAAAACCAAACACACACACACACACACACACACACACACACACACACACACACACTCCTTGCACAAAGTGAATAGAGAAGAGAAACAGAAAGACTGGGAAAAGGGGGGGAATTCAGATTGAACCCTCACACATATATTGACACACACCTTAAAGTATAAAAAATAAAAATAAAAACAGAGGAACAAAAGAGCAAAAATAAACCACCACCAACAACAAGATTAAAAGATGAGCACTCAATCATTCACACAGACACATAAATAGAAATCAACAAACAAAAGAAGAAAAAAACAGAAAAAAAGAAAAAAAGAAGGAAAATTGGGGAGATGTAGATCAAACCTTCACATACACATCATGCACAAAGGAAAAATGTTTAAAAGTTAGATAAAATAACTAACAACCAAAAAAATTTTTAAAAATTTAAGAAAAATTAAAAATAAAAATAAAAATCGTGCCCTTTTATGGCAGTCTCTGTAATTGTTCCTCTAATCTGGTCTCTCCTGCAGTTCTTCCACCTTTTTCATTCTCTGCAATGTCCAGAGCAGGGAAGGAGGAGGGGCAGTGAAGGTGAGTGGGACTGTAGTCCTCTCCTCCCACTCTTGTATGGTGAGGGAGATCTTCTCTGGTGGGGAGGTGCAGGATTGTCTCTTTTCCAGGTATGTAATCATGGGGAACACTCCAACCAGGCCTACCCTGAAATGGAGTTCTTCTATGGCAACTGATGTCCATCCAAGCTCTGCCTGGGTTTGTCCCTCTCAGTCATGGCTCAGCTGTGTGGGTCTGACGTTCAGAGGACTGTGGGAGAGGAAGGAGTTTGGGTCAGTCCCAGACATGCTACTGATTTCTTTGTAGACCTTCCTCCTTTTCTAGCCACATCCTTTGTCTTGTGGCTGGATCAGGGTAGGGGTTGGAGCCCTTGGGACTCAGCACTCATCAAGTCCCTCCTAAGTTTGTGCTTTCAGGATATTTCCTCTGGGTCATTAGTAATTTCTGAGTAGTTGATCTGCCAGTCACAGAGATTGGGTCTGTTGCTCCATGGTGAGCAAGTCACAGCACTTAACTGCCCTGCCATCAAGATTGTGACAGTGTGCCTCTCTTGTCTTCTTTGGTGGGACTCTGCCTCTGGACTTCCTCCACAGCCCTTGCTGCCAGTGCCTGGCCAGGTGATGAAGTGGTGAGGCAAAGCCTGTTGCTGGCAGTCTCTCCTGCTGCAGTGGTGAGGCAAAACCTGAGATAGTAGTCTCTCCCGGTGGCTTCTTCACAGGAAAACATTCATTCATTTAAAAACAAATGGTGCTCGTCTTCTGCCACCTGAGAAGGGCCAGAGACCAAGCAGAGAAGCTGCAGCACCAGCTGTTGCACCAGGACCCTGGCCACCTGCTCACGAGCCCCCCACTTTGTCATCTCTACCATGTGTCCTGGGAATTGCTAGGGTTCAATCCCAGCAACTGCAGCACCAGCCACTGCACCAGGAGAGCCCTGGCCACTAGCTCCCTAGCCCTCACTCAGTCAGCCATTTACATGCCCACTCACTCACCAGCACATACACAAAATTTTCCATTCACTCACTCACTCACACTGGGATTTGAATAATCTGACTGGCTTGGTTGCCATCTTCCCCAGCCCTCTCACACACCTTTCTTTAAGACATAACACCATAGAATTGGTTTTCACAAATATTAATTGAGTTCTGCCAACATAAATTGTAAAAGTCTTGTAGTTCCTTTCACAAATAACTTATCTCTTCCAAGTAAAATTTGTCATCTTCTTGGGTAATTTAGTGATTTTGTTCTAGTTATGAATCTGAATACAATGAAAGATAGTTAGGTGGGGAATGAGAGGTAGTTAAGAAAGTGGGGATCTATTTGCATGCCGGAAAAATATCCCTTTATGAAATGTATAACTTCTAAAAATAAAAGAAGGAAGAATCCTTCAAATCGGGAAAATATAGTGATTTTGATAAGTGGGGAGGCTCAGTGGGATAAAGAGATTCAAATTAGTTAGGATTCATTAAAATTATACATTCCAGTTTTCAAGTTTTCTAAATCACTTAAATTTGGTATAAATTTTGTAAGTTACACTGTAGTCACAGACATTTAAATTTGAAATTGCATATAATATTTCCAGAGCTACAAGAGGTACAAGTTATTTCAGGATAGTTGTAGAAAATATTTGGTATTCTTGTCTGATCTTGATATAAAATTTAAAACAATTTTCTGATTACTTATTTTTCTGTAAGTCCCCTGTGTAATTGAAAGCCATCATCACTGAATAGTCATTTTAATCACTATTTCAACATTGTGCTCTATGGATTGTGTAATTTCATATCCCAAAGCCTTACTTTCAATAAGAACTTCATTCTAGCCGATGATAGATGAGAATAAAAGTACATATTCTACAACTGCATTCTGTTTTCTCATTTATGCAATTTACTACTGGTGATAAGACTTGTGACTTGAAATCAAACTTAAGCAAATATGGATTCCAAATTGTAATCTATTATGCTCTACTGTGAGAACATTTCAAAAACTAATATTCACTCAGATAGGATTCATATGGAGAAACAAAAGTCACTCTAGGTTCTTCAACAAGGAATATTTAAAAATTTGATGATTAAACCACGGTAAAGAGTAGTCAGAGTCTATTTTTAGCTTTCAGACGTTGGACACCTTAGGAATCACAGAAAAACAATGACTTAACTATGTTAATTGCTTCCAATACCAAAGTGATTGGTTATTGGAAAATTCCTGGAAGATACTGGCAAAACCCCGATATTTTCCTTACTGTATAACAAATATATCTGCTCACCATATACACTTGACAAGTAAGTTTTCATTCCTTTTTACATCCAAAGTTTTATATGAGTACTTTTCATTAGCAACTTTTAAATTGAAGTTTGGTTTTTAAAGAGTCTAAGAAATGAAAGCTTAGATATTTTAACTTTTGTAGTACAAGGGAAAGCATACTTGGGCATTACCTGGCACAAAGAAACATTGATAATTTGAGCTAATAAATTTTGAATTATAAAAAACCTAAATTCCAAAATTATCAGTCTCTTTGCTTTGCTCACATTAGACCAAGTGAAGAACAAAAGTGAAGAATCAGAGGAGCCAGTTAGAAATCTCTTTCATTAATCAAGGAAAAAGATAAAGGTGGTTGGTGTCAGAATGGCCATGGTGGAGTCGGTGAAAAGTAGTGATAGCCTGGAAATATCCTGAAGTTGAAACAAACAGTGTTTGCTAGTGGATTGGATACAGAGTATGAGGAAAAGTGTGAAGTCAAACAACATCATTTTGCCTGAACATCTAAGGATTGTGTTGCCATTTGTGTGCTTGGGAAAAACTGTGGATTGAGTAGATTGAAGAGAAAGGCAATAATTGTAGTTTATATACAATAAGTTTGTGAAGTTTATCAGATATGTAAGTAAGCATGTTGTATAAGTAGTTGAATATTTAAATCTGAAGTTTTAAGTATTTAATTTGGAAATCATCAGCATATAGATATATTTAAAGTCATGAGACAAATGAGTTCTCACAAATAGTACGTGTATTTAGGTGATAAAACAAAGACTGAGGCCTGAGACATTCCAATATTAAAATGTAAGAAAAAGAAGAGTCCTGAAAATTAAAATAAAAGAAACAACCACTGAGTAGGAATAAAATCTTAAATCCAAGCAGATGGGAAAAGTGTATCATTGAGGATAGAGAGTTCAAGTGTGTTAAATACTGCTAATAGGTCATGTCAGACAAGGACTGACAATTGCCTAATAGACTTAACAGTGTGAGTATGAGTATTAAATTTAGCAAGAAAAAAGTTGTAAAACAAAGTAGCCAAAATTTATGAAAAGTTACTGCAGTGAACTGCTTCTCAGAGATCCCAGGAATATCCAATGAAAGGTATCTCTAAAAAGAAAAAAAAAAAATGTTTTCTTTGCTTGGTTGAGTCTGTTCCAATATTTGTTACTTTGTTATTGATTTCAAGAATGGAGTTTTTTATTTCCATTGTTTCAAAATAGGCTTTTTTGAAATTGGTCAACTCTGTAAGGATGGCTATGATTGATAAATCAAAAAGCAACAGATGATGGCATGAGTGTGGAGAAAAGAACACTTCTACACTGTTGGTGGGAGTGCAAGCTAGGTCAAATTCAGTATGATGATTCCTAAATACAACGAAAAGTTGACCTTCCATAAGATCCAGTAATTCCTCTCCTGGGAATTTACCCAGAGGAATATAAATCATTCTACAAAATGACACCTGCACCTACATGATTTATAGCTACAATAATCACAATAGCAAAGATAGTAGGGAACCAACCCTACTACCCATCAAAAGTGGACTGGATAAAGAAAATGCAGTACATATACACAATGAAATATTATGCTGCCATAAAGAACAAAATCATGGCAGCAAATTGGATGGAATCGGAAACCATCATACTTAGTGATCTATCACAGAAACAGAGATCTGAATACCGCATGTTCTCACTCAAAAGTGGGACCTGAAAATTAATCACATTAAAACAAGATAGGGATTGGCAGTTGCGGATCACTACCAGGGAGGGGAGGGCATGTAATAATACCGAGGGTACCTGGTTCTTTACCAGGGAAAGTGACAGTCAGTTGGAGACCCAAACTTCACTTGCATGCAGTCTACTTCTGTAGCTAATCTTGACTGGTACTTCCAATCTCTATAATAAAATAAAATTTTAAAAAGATAAATAAAATGGAAGAAACAATTTAAGGTGTGATCAAACTTGAACAAAGACCTAATACAGAGGTGAAGGAAAGAGAAATTTGAACACCAATAGAAGTAAATACAGAGAACAGCATTCAAAAAAATTGAGCTAGAGGGGAAAGGGAGATGGTTTTATAAAGGAAATATATAAATAAAGGTGACAGAAAATAATTAAAATTTGGTTGGAAACAATACATAAATATATAAATAAAATTTGGTTGTCAACATTTGTCACCTTTATAAATATTATTAAGTTGCCCAATGTTAGACTTCTGAATTTTAATATAAAGATTTAACAAATTATATTCTACACATCTAGTGTTAAATGATTATAAATTAAGTAAACTATATCAAATGAGTGCTTGGCACGATGCCGTTTTAATTATTATTAAGTACAACAATTTTTCTTCTATCTGAGTCATTGAGGCTAAACTAGAAATGCACTGTCAACTATGTGTGATAAAATCACAGATTCTCTGTTCCTACACTGACCATGTTTTTAAGATTCTAATGGTAAGTAGAGAAGAATGTCTTTTCACATTGTCAGAGGATAATGGATAGTCTCTAACATAAAAGTTTATAACTTTAAGTTCTTAACTAAATCCCTTTGTAATAAATATACAATTTTTTTAATATGGAAAGTTTGGAAGAGAGTGCTTCTATTTCCAGCTCTCTAATGTGTGAACTTGCAAATAAATGAGACAATTTAAACAGTGATTCTACCATTGATTATTATCAAGAGAGCATTTTGCAATTCATAAATCCCTGTGAAGCTTATTTTGCAACTTGTCATATTTTATAAATCACCATTTTCTCTGTACAAAATAGAAGTCTGTTGGAAATACAAAATAGTAAAACATATTTTCGCCTATCTAAATGTGGGCATAAATTGTACTTTTCTATTTGAAGTAGATAAAATGAACATTTATCAGAAATATAACATGGTTTTAGCTAAAGGACATTCAGACATACTTTCTATATAAGACTGCCATTGATCTGGTCAGATCAAATGAAAATAAATCATGACCAAATATAATCATCTACTCTTTGACATGATTAAATACTTTGGAGTGGTGATTTATTTAGCTTGCATACTTAGATACTTCACTTTGTAAACAGATGTTGGTGATCTCAGTCTTACTGGAATAATTTACTATCTCCTTCTCTTTGCCAAGGAAAAATGAAGGAAAAATGATTTGATTTCTTACTGTAGGAGAGCCCTCCTGTGGAAAGTGTCCATAAAAATATGATATGCCTTATTTATTGTGTTAGTACACTCCATATTGAATAAACAAAGCAAGGAAATATTGTTTCATATAATAATGTGACTCGTATTGCTTAGGAAAATGTAGTTATATAGCATATTTCCTCATATTTTACTGGTCCTCAAAATAAATGCTTGTACTTAAAAAAATGGTGATGAAGAAATTTTAATATTAAAGAAACAATCATGCTTTCATATGAGAATTTTTGTCAACTATCAAAGAAATTTGAATATCCAGGCCTGATTATGGTTTCTGTAATATTTGGAATTTGGTAAGCGATATTGAACCTGGTACTGAATCTATGTTTATTATAGAGAATGGCACCGTCTGTATGATATACATGGGTCAGATAATACAGATAGATACAGAAATTTAGATATTTTCCAGTGGTTAAGGGTGGAAAATCACTTGGGGAAAATAAAAAATGAGGTTTTTTTGTTTTTTTGTTTTTTTTGAGTTGGAGTCTCACTCTGTCGCCCAGACTGGAGTGCAGTGGCCGCTTCCGGCCACCGCAGCCTCAGCCTGCTGGGCTCCGGCGATCCTTCCACCTCAGCCTTCCGAGTAGCCGGTTTTTAAGGGAAAAAGGAAGAAGAACTACTTAAGAATAAAAATAACTTGAATAATGAATATCTATAAGAAGACCTTCTGTTTTCTGGACACTGGGATGACTTTTTAGGTCTGTCCTTTGTAAATTCTGAGAAATTCTTATTTCAGTAAGAGCCTTCAAAGATCCCATTCCACATTACATTTTCCTTAGAAACTGTCTCCAGATTTCAATTTAAAAATTCTACACATCCACAAAAGTTCAGAAGTAAGAAGATGGAAAGTCAGCCATCCTCATCCTATCACCTCATGGAGATATTCTAAAATTCAAGGAAGAGATAAGCAGTACAAAGAGTGAGGACCCAGGGTGGATCTGGCATTAGGAGCGAAAAGTAGTATAATACGTGCAGAGAAACATAACAAGCATAACTTTTGGTTTTCTTTCTCTTTCTTTCTTTCTTTCTTTCTTTCTTTCTTTCTTTCTTTCTTTCTTTCTTTCTTTCTTTCAAGACAGACTGATCTCTGTTGGATGAAAATATGATCAACATATAGGTAACATCTGTAATTTAATAAACAAATGTTTATTACCATATCAAGAATCATCTTTTAATGCCTAGACAGGATATTGTGACAATCAATAATTTTTATCAGGTGTTTAAAAAGAAAAGTTATGTGAGAAATAAAATTCTGAAGTACCTAATGTTTCTCTTTTGGTCAGTGAATCTTTGTTGGTAGTGGTTTCAGTCATCAAGTTTACAAAGCAAAGCCAAATTTAATTTTAGACCTAATTTAATTTTAGACCTCTAATTCCCAGTAATAAATAAGACAATTTAATTTTTTCTGGAATGCACTAGATACTAGTACCACAAAATAATTTCCTCACATTTGCTGAAAATATGGGTAATTTCAGTGATGTTAAAGTGATAGATACTAAGCATATTGAAAGTAGAGTAAAGCAGCCGTTCAATGTTGATAACGTTTGGATGAAAAGATACTCAATTTTATTCACAAATTTCTCTGCAGCTGAACTATTTTTGGTGATTAAAAGTTCTTCAGTTTTATGTTGGGATTTTTTATTTTTCATTTTATCTATCAGATACAATGTATACAGTTGAAGGTGGTGGGTACATTCAAAGTCCAGACTTCTTCACCAATATACAATGCATGAAACCATATAACCAAAAATCATTTGTGCCCCTAAACCTACTTCGATTTTAAAAAGTCAAAATATACAATAATTTGTATACAATAATACAAATTACACAATAATAGCATTGAGTTTCACAAACACTAGCTATAGATAGTTTATTAACTATATGTGTATATAATTTATTATATATGTGTATATAATTAAATTAATCACTGTGCATTGAAATGTATTCTCTCTTCTTTGAAGGCTATTTTTGATATTGATTTACATTATTTGGGTAAATTGAGTAGCAATTATCCCCTTGATGCTACAAAATAAAGCATTTCAAGGTCATACTGAAACTGTCAAAGGAAAAAACAGCTCTCTTTTTGCATGTTTAATTTTATTATTTTTTATTATCATTTTTTATGACAATCATGCTTAGGCATAATGTATCTCTTTAAGGAGAAAATTATATCTCTTAAAATGGAACACCTGATCTAAAAAGTAACTGTTTCATTTTTAAAAAATGGACTGTCCTATAAAATATATCTGGGTTGAAAAAATTGAATTTAGTTTGTGTAAGTGCAATTTGAAGTCTGTCCTTCACTTGACTTTATGAATGAATTCATTCTGAATATTAAGAATTCCATTTCCTCCAAGGAATGCCAAAATTCATAGAAGAAGCAAATGCTTTTGGCTAATGTAGTGATGTATGAAGCATTTAGTGTGTACTGCTTATAAAATATTTTAAAGAATATATATTGAAAAAATATTTTTGTGATGGTCCATTCAATGGCAATATTTCTGTGCGATTTTTCAAACATTTTTATTACTATTTTTTCCTTCCTTTAGTCTTCTTTCTTTCCTTTTATGGTTCCATAATTTTCCTTTAATTACTAAATTCAATGACACGTGACTTGAACTCTTTTACTTATATTATGTTCTGGGATGGAACAAAAGGAGTTTTAATGCCAAATTGGGAATACATATGCCCAGAAATATAAGCATAGATGATAGTTGAGGTAGATAGGAAGATGGATAGATAGAAATTGGGATAGATAGGTAACTATTTGACCAAATTTACATGAGTACCTAGACACGTGTGTGTGACACAATTTATGTGCATATGCTCAGTCTAGTCCTGGTTTTCACTCTATTTGTCCAATCATCAATCCCTTCATTTATTTTATTCTTTAAAATGAACAAACATCAAAGTGGTATTATCTACCCTGCTCAAGGTCTGTGTTGAATGATGGAGAACAAAATTTCCAATAAGAAACAGAGCTAAGACTCATATTTTCAAGGTAAAGCAAGGCCGGTGAATCCTACAAAGTGCTATGTCAATTGAAAAGTAATCATGGAAGAGCCAATATAGGCACCGAGGAGCAGTAGATCAGCACCGCTCCCACCTAGCAAGTTAGAGTGCAGTGACTATGTCTGTGCTAGACGGAATTACCCAGAGCACTTTTGGATGGGTGGATCATCATGAACCCAGGGAAGGTCTCTTTGTGAGCACAGACTCCCAAAAGTCATAGTAGGCACGGATTTCCAGGCAACACATCTCTTGCCCTGCACCGGTTACCTTCCACAAGGTTCTGACAGAAAAGGAAGATCTAATCTGAGGAGAGAAGAGGAATGAGTGATAATAAGGCTTTCTGAATTGGTTCGCCATCTCCCATCAGTGTGTGAAACTCAGTTCCACACCGAAGAAGGCCCGGGTAGGATGCAGTGGTGGGCGCCAAAGTCCAGGTGGAGTGGGGAGCAAGTGCCAGGTGGGAAAGTGCATCAACAGGCAAATCTGGCTGATGTCCTGTCTGCCACACCTGGTGAAGCAGCAGATGGTCAACTTTCTTGCAGGACAGGGCAGAGAGTGGGGATCTAGACTACAGACTGATCTTTGTACATATGCATGAACAGGTATTGCTAAGGAAGAACAAAATCATGGAATTGGCAGCAAATTGGATGGAATTGAAGACCATCCTACTTGGTGATCTATCACAGAAACAAAAGACCGGATACTGCATGTTCTCACTCATAAGTAGGTCCTGAACATTAATCACATAGGACCAAGAGAGGGACGGGGGGGGGGGGGG
>NW_007256024.1:339676-369543 GCF_000164805.1 Carlito syrichta | reverse complement strand
ATCACAAAGGATACCTGGTCCTAAACCAGAGTAAGTGAGGGCTAAGTGAAGGTTCAAACTTCACCTGCATACAGCCTCTTTTATACCTAATCCTGACTTGTACTCCACATATCTATAATAAAATAAAATAAAATAAAATAGTCCTTTATCTCCAGAGTCCCTTATCTCTATATCATTTATAAGTTCACAACAATGCCTATAGGCTTGATTATCGTCACCTAAATATTCTGCTATGTACCTTACATATTTAAATTAATCATCAGATACACAAATAAGTTAGGTATTATTATTATTTCATTTACTTTTAACTTAAGACATATGAGGCACAGGACATTACATAGCTTACCTAAAGACATTTAGGAAGTAACTGGAAAATCCAAGTTATGAACTGAGACTATATTGTCCTTAATTCTGTTATTAACAATTCTACAAAACTCTTTGTGGCAGAATATAAATGTCCATTTCCTCTTTGACACAAATTTTAATTTTTTGGAACATACTCTATTTAGACATTTGTATCCTATATTTATAGTTGCAAATCTGAACAAAAACTTGCTGACAGGAAGGGCCTAGTCATAACAAGCATTCAGCCGAAAACTCGAGAGAGTGGTAAAGTGGTGATAGATATGTCAAGTCTGGGTTTCAACTACAGGCTGAACAAAATTTCTAGAGAATACCCAGAAAGAAGGCCATTGTAAAAGTTCAAAAAGACCAGAAGTGTTTGCAATGAATAAATGGCACTGGCAGTTGAGGGAAACTGCTAGGGGATAGTGGGGGCACACCTCATCAACAACAGTACCTGCATAATCAATGTTTGTATACCTAATCCTGAATTGTACCCCACATCCCTGTAATAAATAAATACATACATATGCACATAAAAGTTGTTTTCATATGTCTATTGACCATTTGTATGTCTTTGGAGAAATGTTTACTCAAGTATTTTGCTCATTTTTTTAGTTGAACTATTTGTTTGTTTGCTGTTATTGAGTTGAAGTTCCTTATATATTTTGGATATTAGCCCATTATCAGGCATATGGTTTGCAATTTTTTTTAAACCATTCTGTAAGTTGTCTTTTCATTCTATTGAATGTTTACATTGCTGTGCAGAAGCTTTATGTAATCCCACTTGTCAATTTCTGCTTTTCATGTCTGTTTTTTGATTTACATTTAAGAAATTTTTGAAAAGACCAAGAAGAAGAAATTTTTCTCCTATGTTTCCTTCTAGAATTTTTGCAGTTTCAGATATTTTAAATAATTTTAAATTTTATTTTGAGTTCATTTTTGTATATGGAGTATGATAAGGGTCCAATTTTATTCTTTCACATGTAGTTATATGATTTTCTCAGCATCATTTTTTAAGAGATTGTGCTTTCCCCATGGTATCTTCTTGGAACAGTAAGTCAAAAATCAATTGACAATATATATGTAAATTTATTTTTGTACTCATTATTCTGTTCCATATATGACAGTTTTTATGGCAGCATTCATTGTAACTTTGTAATATATTTTGAAATCAAAAAGTGTAATGCTTCCAGTTTTTTTGTTCTTCAGATTGCTTTAGCTATTGGGGTTTTTTCAAGGTTCTCTATAAACTATAATTTTTTTCCTTATTTCTGTAAAAAATATCACTGGGATTTTCAAGAAAATAGCATTCAATCTTTAGATAGTTTCGGATATTATTGGACATTTATTTATTATTTTTTGAGTTGAAGTCTCACTTTGTTGCCCAGGCTGGAGTGCAGTGGCACACTCATGGCCAGCCCAGCATCAACCTGCTGGGCTCTAGCGATCTTTTCGCCTCAGCCTTCCTGGTAGCCAGAACTACAGGTGCCCGCTACCATGTCTGGTTATTTTTTTTTTTTAATTGTAGAGACAGGGCTCACCAAGTTGCCTGGGCTGGTCTCAAACCTGTGGGCTCAGACAATCCACTTGTCTCGGCTTCTCTAAATGCTGGGTTACAGGCTGAGCCACTGAGCCCGTCTATTGGGCATTTTAAAAATATTAAAACTTCCAGTTCATGTACCTGAGATGTCTTTCCATTTATTTGTGTTTTCTTTAATTTCTTTCATTGAGATTTTATAACAACATCATTTATCATCAGTAAAATACAAATGAAAATCACAATGAGATAGCATCACAGAGAGAATGGCAATTTAAAGAAAAAATAAGTGTTGGAAAGGATATGAAGAAATTGAATACGGATCCTCTTCAAAAGTTAAAAACAGAACTACCAATATCTTACTTGTGGTTATATATCCAAAATAATTGATATCAAAACCTCAAAAAGATTTCAACCCTTTCATGTTTATTGCAGAATTACACACAATAGTCAAGATATGGAAACATCTTAAATGTCCAATGATTGAAAATTTATAAAAAATTAGTATAAACATACAATAAAATATTAAAGTATTCAGCCTTAACAAAGAAGAAAATTCTGCCATATGCGACATCATAGATGAACGTTAAGGGTATAATGTTAAATGAAATGAACATTAAGGGTATTATGCTAAATGAAATGATAAAAAGAAGTATTACATGATTCCATTTATGTTAGATGTGTAAAATAGTCAAACTCATAAAAATAGAGCAAAATGTGGTATCTAGTGACTAAGGACAAAGAAAAATGTGTAACTGTTGTTCAAAGGGTACACAGTTTTATTCAGACAAAATGAATAAGTTCTAGGAATCTATAACATAGTGCCTGTAGTGTATCAGATTATAATGTGCACTTACAAAATTGGAAGATAGATCTCATGTTATATGTTCTTACCAAAAACACACACAAAATAAAGAGGAAACTCCAGAGTTAATGGATATATAGTTAATACTTTGATTGTGATGATAGTTTAATGGATTAAATGATTAGAAGTATAGAAGAATAAATCTTGCATCCTAGAAAAAGACCCCACTTGATCATGGTGTATGATCTTTTGGATGTGATGGTGGATATGATTGCTAATATTTTTGTGCAGGATTTTTGCATCTATGTTCATTGGGGATATTGGCCTACAGATTTATTTCTTGGTTGTGTTGTTGCCAGATTTTGGTTGCAAGATGATATTAGTTTCATGAATAGAGTTAGGGAGGAATCCTTCCTCTTTGACATTTTGGAATAGTTTCAGCAGGATTGGTACCAGCTTTTCCTTGTGTGTTTGATAGAATTTGACTAAATTTTTCTGGTCCACATATTTTTTAGTTGATAAGTATTTTATTACAAATTCAATTTTCTATTCAGTTTTGATTTCTTCCTGGTTCAATTTTGAAAGGCGATGTGCTTCTAGGAATTTATTCATTTCTAATAATTTTCTAGTCTATGTGCATAAAGATGCTCATAGTGATTTCTAACACACACACACACACACACACACACACACACACACACACACACCCACATACACACACATATTTCAGTTGGATCACGTGTAACATCGCCTTTTCCATTTCTAATTGTATGTATTTGGAATTCCTTATTTTTGCAGTTGTTGTTAGTCTGGCCAGGAGTCTTTCAATCTTGTTTATCCTTTCAAATAAGCTTTTAAAAAATTATCCTTTGTATTTTGTTTATTTGTTTATTTCAATTTTATTTAGTTCTTCTCCAATATTAGTAATATATTTTGTTCTGCTAAATTTGGGTTCAGTTTGTTATTTGTTATTTTTTGTTTCCTTATAAGTGATGTTAACTTGTTTATTTGAGATTTTTCTGTCTTTTTGATATGAACATTTTCTGCAATGATATTTCCTTTTAACACTGCTTTTACAGCATCCCAGAGGTTTTGTTATGTTGAAACTCTATTTTCATTTGTTTCAAATATCTTTTTTTAATGTTTGCTTTGATTTTATTGCTTGCCCAAGTTATCATTCAGAGCAAATTGTTTAGTTCCCATGTATTTGTAAGGTTTTGAGGTTTATGTAAATCAATAAACACGGTGCACCATATAAACAAATTTAAAAACTAGAACCACCTTAATAGAGGCAGAGAAAAAAACTATTTGATAAAATTTAACATTCATTCATTAAAGGAAACCTTTAACCATCTAGGAATAAATAGAACATATATTAAGATAATAAGAGCCAAGTATTTCAAACCCACAACCACCATCACAATGATTGGCAAAAAGTGGAATCATTTCTTCTAAGAACTGCAACAAGATAATAATGTCCACTCTTAACATTAATATCTAAAATAAGGATGGATTTTCTAGTCAGAGAAATAAGGCAAGAGGCAGAAATAAAAGTTATCCAAATAAAAAAAGGAGGAAGTCTATGTATCTCTCTTTGAAGCTGGTATGATTCTATATCTAGAAAACCCTAAAGATTCTATCAAAAGATATCTAGACTTGATAAATAACTTCAGTAAAATCTCAGAATACAAAATCAATGCTAAATATTAGTAGCAGTTCTATACACCAACAACATTCAAGGTGAGAATCAAAACAAGAAGACAATTTAATTTATAAAAATTAATATGATTATACATCTAATCAAAGAAAGGAAATATCTTTACAAGGAGTATTAAAAATGCTAATGAAAGAAATTAAAGATGACAAAAATAAAAAAACATTCCATGTTTATAAACTAGAAGAATCAATATTATTTTAATATCCATACCACCCAAAGCAATCTACAGATTCAATGAAATTTATACTAAATTATCAATATTGGGAGGGGGGCACATCTTATCAACAAGGGTACCTGTACAATGAACATTTGTATACCTAACCCTGAATTGTATCTCATATCTTTAAAATAAAAAATATTATCAATATCACTTTCATAGAATTAGGGAAAAAAATTAATCATATGGAGACAAAAAATAGCTTAAGTCACCAAAGCAACTCAAAGCAAATATAAGAAAGCTGGAAGCATTATTTTACTGAAATTCAAACCTATTCTGCAAAGTTATAGTAAATAAAATGGCATAGTACTTGTAAAAAAATAGACATATAGACAAATAGAAAAGAATAGAGAACCCAGAAATAAAGATGGTTATCTAAAACCAACTGATCTTTGACAAAGTCAACAAAAATAAACATTGGCAAAAGGGTACAATATTCAATAAATGATACTAGGAAAACTGGCTAACCATATGCAGAAGAATGAGGCTGGACTTGTACCTTTCATCTCATATAAAAATTAACTCAAGATAGATTAAAGACTTAAATGTAAGATCTAAAACTCTAAAAATCCAAAAAGAAACCCAAGAAACACACTTCTGGACTTTGGTCAAAACAATGACTTTATGACCAAGTTCTCAAAAGCGAATGTGGCAAGAACAAAAATTGAAAAGTGGGACCTAATTAAACTAGAAAGCTTCTGCACAGCAAAAGAAACTATCAACAGAATAAATAGACAAACCTACAGAATATGAGAAAACATATTCCCACTATGCAATCAACAATTCAATTTTTATATCCAGAATCTAGAATAAGCTTAAATAAATCAACAGGAAAACAACAAATAATCTCAATAAAAAGTGAGCAAAGGACATGAACAGATATTTCTCAAAATCAGACATACAAGTGGCCAACGAACTTTTTTTAAAGCAATCACTATTCAGAGAAATGTAAATCAAAATCACAATTATATATAATCTAACACAAGTCAGAGTGGCTATTTTAAATATATTATAAAACAACAGATGTTGGTGAGGTTGTAAAGAAAAGGGAATGGTTATATATTGCTGATAGGAATTTAAACTAGTTATGCCCCTGTGGAAAATAGCTTGGAAATCTCTCAACTAAAAAATAAATGTGCCATATGATCCAGCAATCTTATTATTGGGTATAAAACCAAAGGAACAAAAATTATTCTACCAAAAAGACAACTGCATTCATATACTTATAGCAGAACTAATTATAATAGTAATGACACGAAGCCAAACTAGGTGCTCATCAAAGTAGACTAGATAAAGAAAATATATCACATGTATATCATAAAATACTATGCAGACATAAAAAAGAACAAAATCATGTCATTTTGTAGCAACAATAATGCAGCTATAAGTCATTATTCTAGGCAAATAAGCACAGAAACAGAAAACCAAATAACTCATGTTCTCATTTATTAGTGAGAACTAACCAGTGGGTACACATGGACACAAAGGTGAGAATAGCAGACACTGGGGACTCCTAAAGGGGAAAGTGACAAAAGGAGATAGGGGTTTAAAAACTACCTGTTGTATACCATGGTCATTACTTGACTGATAGGTTCAGTAGAAGTCCAAGCATCACCATCACTCTTATACATGTATAATTAACCTGTGCACACACCTACTGTAGTTAACATAAATTTTTAGACATTTAAAATATTAAAAAACTGAAAAAAATATCCTAAGAGATATGGTGCAAACTGCCTGTGAAAAGCCCTTGTAACCAAAGTCCCATATGGCAAAAAGTCCTGTGTGGCAAAGAACAGAGAGCAGTTCCTAGAATCTGGTGACCTCCAACTCCCTGTGAAGCCCTCAGAGAGACTGAAATTCTTCCTACAATCTGTGTGAACTTATGATGAACACGTACCTAGTCAAACCTCCAGATAAGAATATAGCCCAGTTAGCACCTTGAGTGGAACACTGAAGCAGAGAACCCAGTTAAGCTGTATTTGAAATACAGACTCAGGAATAATAAAATAATTAATATGTGTTGTTTTCAGCCAAAAAGATAAACAGAAGAAAAACATAAAATGTAACCATAAATTTGTATTCTATCCAAAAAGAATAAAGTAAAAGTTGTAGATATGAGAACAGACTTTCTTATATTAATAATTCTCTAGAACAAATATTTAGATATTCCAAAGAACAAGATCAATGAAGTAAATTTCATACACATAAAAAAGTCAAACTGAATTACTGGAAAGAAATAATTGAAAATACAGGGTGTAATAGACATGTAGGAATTAAAAAGTCTAACATATGAATGCCATATGCTAAGTCAAGCATATGAAAAGAAAGAATAGAGAGATGATGGCTTATAGTTTTTCACATTGGTGTAAGGTATTAACACTTAGATTTAAAACTCTCACTGAGTAAACCTCTTGAAAACCAAAGTCCTTGATAAAATAGTGGAAGCTAGCAGAGTGAAAAAAAAAAAGAAATATAATCAAGAATATAATAATAAGACTAACGGAGAATTCCTTCACAGAATTAAAAAGCAATAAGTCAATCAGATATATCTTTATAATAGTGAATGAAAATTACTGCTGACCTAGAAATTTAAACCCAATGAAAACATGTTTCTAACATCAAGGCTAATTGTTGATTGCTAAGAAAAGAAAACAGCCAGATGTGGCAGCATGCTCCCGTAGTCCCAGCTACTTTGGAGACTGAGAGTGGAGGATCTTTTGAGTTCAGAAGTTTAAGGTTGAAGTGAGCTATGATTTGCACCAGTATACTCCAGCATGGGTAACAGTGGAACCTTTTTCCTAAGAAACACACACACACACACACACACACGACCCCAAAATACTGATAATTGTCAGAAGGTATGCATTATAAAGAACAATCCAAGGCTGGACACAGGCTTAAGCCTGTAATAAAAGCACTTTGGGAGGCTGAAGTGAGAGGATTGCCTGTTCCAGACGACCATGGGCGACATGGTAAGACCTCGTCTCTACAATAAAATGAAAAAGTTAGTCGAATGTGATAGCCTGCACCTGTAGTTCCAGCTACTTGGAAGGCTGAGAGGGAAGGATTGCCAAAGCCCAGCAGGTTGACTCTGGGGTGGTCGTGAGCATGCCACTACACTCCAGCCTGGGCAACCCGGAGTGAGATTCCAACTCAAAAAAAAAAAAAAAGAAGGAAAAGAAGAGAAGAGAAAAGAAAATAAACAATGCAAGCATAAGGAAAACACTTCTAGAAAAGTACATGGACATGATGGGTAGAATAAAAAGTATCAAGAGTTACCTATTAGACTATTAGAATAACCAAGGTCTAGATGACTGACAACATCAAATGTGAATAAGAATGTGGAACAGAAACGCTTATTCATTGCTGGTGAACATATATAATGGTACAGCTACTTTGGAACACATTTGGACATTTTCTTACAAAACTAAACATTCTTGTATCATATGGTCCAGCAATGATATTTCTTGACATTTACCCAAAGAATTTTTTAAAAAGCAAAAGAAAACCTATATCCATACAAAACCCTGCACATGGCAGCTTTATTAATAATTTCCAAAACTTGGAAGCAATCAAAATGTCCTTCAGTAGGTGGATGGCTGATTTGTGATACATTAGACAGTGGAATATTATTCAGAGCTAGGCTTGAAAAACACATGACTTCCTTTAAAAAAAAATTACTAAGTGAAAAAAACCAATGTGAAATGGTTACTGCATTATTCCATCTCTGTGACATTCTGAAAAGGACCTAACTATGGTGACAGTAAAAAGGATCAGACTTTGCCAAGGGTTAGAGGGAAGGGAGAAATTAGGTAGAGCTCATCATCAACTTTGACAAATATACCACTCTTCTGGGGGTGGGGGGGGTGTTGATAATGAGGGATACTTTGTAGCATAGAGGCAGGAGATATATGTTTAATCTCTGTGCCTTTAGCTCAATTTTGCTGTGAACCTAAAACTTCTCTAAAAATTAAAGTCTGTTAAAAATACCAGAGAATACAAAAAAAGAGGCTCAACAAAATAATAAGGGCAATCTCATTTAAAAATATGAAGAAACAAAGTATTTGAAAACAATAATTCACAAATACCCTTATATTTGTCTTAATGTGTGCTTTCATTTTAATGTTTCCATAAAATTAGCAAACTATAATTTATATTATAAATAAATGTATGAAAATATTTATTTATAGAAAATAATATATACAAAGTGTGCTTGCCCAACAATGCTGATGAACCTTTACTAATAGACAATGTAGACTTTAACATCAGAAAGATTACCCATCAGGAAAATATAATGAATATAAGTATGCATAAGTATGATGACATAAATGAAAGTGTATAAAACAATCCCAGGGCAAAAAAAGACATTAATGGAAAGACTAGTGAAATCTGAATAAAAAACAAAGATAATTAATTGCATTTCTAATATTGACTTTTTGATTTGCTAATTATACTATGTTCGTGTAAAATATTAACATTAGAGTAAATTGAATGAAAGATTTATATAAATTTTTTTCTGTATTTAAAAGTATTTTAAAAATTCTATCAGTATAAATATAATGATAATTTAACAGCAATAAAATGAAAAACTGGCAAGTCCATACTTGCTTAAGTATTAATACTCTAATAGGTGGCCCAAGGTGAATAATAGAATAGGAAGTGGAGTCACAGAACCCAATCCAGATTAGCTGAATGCAAAACTAAATAGCAGATCTATATATTTGGCATGATTTCCTAGTACCTATATCTGAATAGTGAATTATAAACTACCTTGAAACACACAAGTTTAAAACAACTGCAATTCTTTATTGCTGGGCTTGGTTAAAGTGACTCAACTTGGCCCTTTCTGGTTTTTATTTCTCAATCCTCCTTCAGTAACTATAGGTTTAGCATGGAATTTTTTTTTCCCTCTTCGTGTTGATGGCTTATGCAAAAGAGAGCAAGTGGAGACATGTGAGAACTCTTAAGACTGAAACTCAAAACTGGTAGCCTGTTACTTCCTAGTTCCATTGGTCAAACCAAGTCATATAACCACATTCAAAGTCAAAGAGAGGGAAATATGTTACCATAGAGGTATGTAAAGAGAATAAATACAGTCTACCATAATGTGCCTTTTTAGCCACAAACAATTGTGTGCCTCTCATATGTAAAATGTACTCACCTCCAGAAAACTCATTCCCCTCACTCATTCATGTCATGAGACTTAGAGTGCAGCATGTTATTCACTGTATTGGTTTCTTTCTTTTTTTTCTTTTTTCTTTTTTTTTGAGTTGGAGTCTCACTCTGTCGCCCAGACTGGAGTGAAGTGGCCACTCCCGGCCACTGCAGCCTCGACCTGCTGGGCTCCAGCGATCCTTCCGCCTCAGCCTTCCCAGTAGCCGGAATTACAGGCATGCGCTACCACGCCCGGCTGATTTTTCGATTTATTGTAGAGATGAGGTCTTGCTGCCCAGGCAGGTCTCGAACCCGCGGGCTCAGGCAATCCACTCACCTCCCAAAGGCGCGGGATTACAGGCTGAGCCACGGAGCTCGGCTCATTGTATTGGTTTCAAATATGACTTCCGTTTGTCGGGCCACCTATGGACTAAACAAGCAAGTTGTTTGCACTGTCACCATACAACACACACACACACACACACACACACACACACACACACACACACACACACACACACACACACAATGAATAAAAAAGCAAACCAAGGACAATGAACAATAAAATTAAATAAACTTTCAATCATCAAAGGAAATAATAGGAGGCCTAGAGCAGTCACCGATTCTCAATATTTCTTAAATGTTACTGATTAAATACAGTTACAGTCCCTTACAATGAGAAGGGGGATGTGTCTTAATTAGGGACTAATTCTGCCCATTGACATTGTTTCTTAGTTCATCGTTCTCTGTGGGTTTTTGCTCTACTTTATGTGATGTCTTTATTATCATGTTTGGCCTTCTACAAAAAGAACATTGAAAATATTTCATGTTTGCTGGCAGAAAACTTTTTGGTCTGCTTTCTGTCTCTAGAATGTTCATATTCCAGAGGACATTTTAGATATCATCACCTTAAGTCCCTGTTAGGTCATATGTAGAGTTCTTTACCAATAAGTCTTTCTCAAAATGGTGTGAATTTTCTATGTATTTGATTTTAATTAGTCCCTCTAAAAAACTATACCTAATATTCTATTAACATAGCTTATGCTTCTCTCTAGACTTAACATTAAATAATTAGACTGCTATAAAATGATCCTTTTTACTTGCTTAGCATCTTTTTTTTTTTTCTTGTTAATGAGGCCACTGTGTATGAGTCACAAGTTTTCACATGGAAACCATATAACACTGAGAGCACCTCAGATATAGCCTAGGGCCACATGTTGGAACTAAAGGAGATGGCTATTTACTTATTAAAGAGAATAAATATGAAAAGTAGTTTTATTTTCATACTTCCTCATTTTGCTTTCAAACTGACCAGTTTTATTCTGAAACCAGTATTATTCTGTAACTAATGTATAAGATCTTTCTGTGCATTATCATTTTGTACATTTGTATATTACATAAAATATCATTTTTAGCTAAAAAAAACACTCTAAATATTCTACCTAAAAATTGTACTCCTGGTTGACACTTATATGCCACTTAGATTTTCAGTGTTTTAAATTATTATAGGTTTAAGTTTACCAAATGTCTCACAAGAAGACAGTTAACATCAATATTTTTTCAATCACCTTGAATAGTTTCTTCTCCATTTTTCAGCATTCATTCATCATGTGGTTATAATGTTCTAATGGCAATAACACATATTATGGGTGTTGAGATTTTTGCTATAATTATACCCTAACTTTCAGTATTTTTTTCAAATCTATTAACAATTTTTGTGTATTAGTTGATCACTAATTTCAGTGGAGAAAAAGAATAATAATTTCTTTCTACTTATGAGTCTACAGGTCAACATAAAGTCAACAGTTGGAGGCTGGGCTCAACTGGACAACTCTGGAATCATAGACGAATTCATGCATATACATGTAGGTCAGCTTGAAGACAGCTATTTTTAGTAGCATTTGAAATGGCTTATCTAAGGATGCTTTGCTTTTTGTGTCTCTCATTCTGTTTTTGAGGTCAACAGCATTACCCTAGTATGTTCCTCTAACAGCATGGTATAAGTGAGTACAGTAAATCAAGTGTCAGAAACAAAAATCAAGGTTATAATGAACACCTTTAGTGGGAAAAATATCATATGGTCATAGTTGTAGATACAATTTGAGTTTTCTTTCAGTTTGCTTATTTTCTATTATAATTTATTATTAAAATTAAATACAGGATGTATACTTTTTCTCCAAGAAGGTTTTCCTGACTTCTTCAACTAGAAATTATATTTTGTCTCATTAATTCTTGTAGCATTTTATTCTTATCTCTAGTATGAATGAAGTCATTAGAGCTTTGCAATACTTCTATCTGCATTCATTCCTCCAGATCTAGTTCCCATTTTAAGTTGCAAAAAGAGAAATAAAAATCATATTCATTGTTGTATCATCTTAAAAGTACTGCGTATAATCTTTTCTATTATGGTTATCAATATACTTAGTTTAGTTATTAAATGATATCAAGTTCTGTTCTTGAACTACCAATTTAACTGTTTCCAGGCTTCAAATCTGTCTTTCTTATATAGACATTTAAATAGAAACCACTGTGAATATTCAAGTAACTGAAATCTAGGCCCTCTTTACAGTAAAAATCATATACTTTTTTGATATTAACTTATTTCATTTTGAAAAACTAGAAAAATTTCAAAACCTATTTGTGTCTTCCACTAATAGCCTGATAAAAAGTTTACATGACTTTGAAATTTCACCTCTGAAGTACTTTACATGACTTGAAAACAGAAAAAAATATTTCTGAAATCCATTACACAATTCATTGCATTGTAGCTAACATGACATTTATAAACCAATTCAAATGAAGTATCACCGTTGTAAGAGTTTCATTTTGGTATCTACCCATGTAAAAAATTGTTTTAATCATAGAGGATTTTCACATATCTAGCAACCACATTACATTTAATCTATTAACAATTTTAAGTGTCAGATATTTGACTAATGTACTAAAGCAAACAAATAATTGTTAGTAAATACATGCTGAATGATTAAACGTATAGAGTTTTAGATAAGAGATTCAAGGCAGTACATAAACATAAGTATCTTTTGGCAACCACTGATGAATGAACATCATTGTTCAATATAGAAGTGCTACTAATTTGTCTGGCAGCCTTGCTTTTCTTTTATATCTCATGCTATTAAATGTGATGTTTTTCCTCAGTTGAAAGAAGTTGCTTTTTTATTACCAAGCTTATATTATGTGTCATTAGTGTATATTCTAAAACATGAGTCTTTCATCTTAGATTACGTTTCAGTGGCAATTTAAAATAACAAATAAACTCTGGAGCAAATTACTATTAAAGAAAAAGGGAAAAGATGGTGCTGTTTGATGCTGGATTTAATTTAAAGAATTCATTAATCAGCAAGAAATATTTCCTGAATTGTGCATTTCTTTATATCAAAAGCAATTTTTATCATGTTGGGTTAGTAGCCATTAAACTATGCTTAAAATATTCATCTTTTCAACACAGTTTTTATTCAAATTATATTACAAATTTATATTAAATTGCTTGCTTAAAAGTAATTCTGCATCCTATGTCTAATCACCTATTACTCAGACATGACCCATTCAATCATAAGCATTTTTGAATTATTGCCACATATTAAATAGTGTACCCCTGTGAAGTGAAATTCCTCATATTACAAACATGTGAACCTGATTCTATTAGGCACTGAATGAAGATTATAACTGTATTATTAAAAAACAGATGCCAGGGAGACATTGTTCTCCTATAATCAGTTTAGTGCTTTTTCCTAGATGGCCTAAACAAATATTAGATTGGTAAAAATGTCTTATGATGTTCTTATCTTCATTTAAATGTGAAATTATTAAATGATTACCCACAACAATAACTTCTTTAGTAGTTTTGAGAATATGCTGGTCAGAGGATTCTTAAAGATAAAAAGTGTGGATATATTAACATAAATGAAGAAAACAATGTATCAGGAATTGTAAACATTATGAGTGAACCATTATAGAAAAGACATAATTAAATAAATGTGGCTGTGGCAGATATACTCTAGGTGAGTCACAAGATACTCAAATGTTAGTGTTCATGCCTTTGTGTGATCCCCTCCCCATTACGAGGATTGGATCTCAGACCTACTTGCAACCAAAAGCACACAGCAAATATAAGATGCACATGGTGATTCATGTAATGTATTTGGCATGTGATTATCTCTAATGTGGCTGGAAGATTCTCTTTCCCTTACCGACTTTAAATAACCAAGCTGAAAAGCAGTAACTTGCCTTATACAAAGGGTTGCGTGACAAGGTGCTGTGACCGGTTTCCAATTGACAACTAGCAAGAAATTGAGATTCTCAGTGCAGTGAGTTGCAAGAAACTAAATTTTGCCAACAACAATGAGCTTGGAAGCAGATTCTTCCCTAATTCAACTTCAGATGAGACTGCAACCCTCGTTGGCACTTAGATACTTTTTGTCAGTCTTTGATACTTTGAAACTGTGTAACTAGCTAAAGTGTGCCCTCAATTTTGACTCCTAGAATCTGTGAGATCAATAAATGTGGATTGTTTAAAGTTGCTAGGTTTATGGTGATGTTTTCATACCACAATACACAAAAAATACTGAAGATTTGAGTCTTATCAGTGGCAATATTGTGACAAATCTCAAAATATAGAAACATCAATCATTATTTGTAACAGTTTCAAAAAGTGAAGGTCTGTAAATGTCAGTACTGTTTGAACTTTGTCCTACAAGCAGTGTGTATGCATGTATGGAAGGTGGTTATGTTTTCTGATAAAGATAAAAATAAAATAAAATAACTGAAAAAAGTTTAAGCATAAATTTGGTAAATAAATTACAATTGGAGTTAGAGGAAGATGGTGGCAGAGACAAACGGACTCACATAGTGTGAATGAGCGAGTTTTTGGACAATTTTGTGTACACGTCTGTTAGTAAGTGTGTGTGTGAGTGATTGATTGAGTGAGAACTTGGGAGCAAGTGGCCCCAGGGCTTTCCTATTGAACCAGCTGATAGCACAGCTGCTCTGCTTGGTTCCTAGCATTTCTTGGGGTGCAAAAGTCAAGTGCCATTTTTTTTTCAATCAGCAAAATCCTTCCTGGGGAGAAGCTGCAGAAAGTGACTGCTGTCTTAAGGCTCTGCCACACCACTGCAGTGCATGGCTAGACACTGGCAGCACAGACTGAGGAGGGAGCACAGCGAGGGAGCCAGAAGCAGAGAACCACTGGAGAAGATGAAACAGACATCCTGCCACAATTTTGAAAACTGGGCAGGGAAGTGTTCTGGCTTACTCACCACGGAGCAACAGACTTGATCTCTGTAACCAGCATGCTAATTACATAGGGGTTGATCGTGACCCGGAGGTCCTGAAAGGACAAACTTCAGAGGGAAGGGACAAGTACTGAGTTTCAGGCACCCCAATTACTACCCTAATTCAGCCATGGACCAAAAGGTGTGACCAGAAAAGGATGAGAAAGATGCACAAAGAGATTACCAGTGAGTCAGAGGCTGACCCAACCTCCTCCTCCCCAGCAAACTTCTGAACATCAGACACACATGACTGGGGCACGACTGAGAAGGAAAAACAGACAGAACCTGGATGCAAGCTGTAGTATGAGGACTCCAGGATATGACTGACTGTGCTGACCCCCTGCCATTACTTGGGGAGGAGACAATCCCACACTTCACCACCAGAGGGGATCTCCCTGAACATACAAGAGAGGGAAGGAGGGCTAAACCCACCGACCATCTATGGCCTCTCCTGGGGGAAACAACTGCTATCTCTAGACTCTGTCACACCACTGCAGTGCATGGCTAGACACTGGCAGCACAGACTGGGGAGGGAGCACAGTGAGGGAGCCAGAAGCAGAGCACCACTGGAGAAGATGAAACAGACATCCTACCACAATTTTATGCTGGATTGATTTACATTCCCCCCTCACATTTTTTCCTTTGTATTTTTTTCCTTTTTTCTTATTTATGTTTCATGCTTTGTTTTCTGTTTATGTGAATGAATGCTCAACTATCAGTTTTTTTTGGTTTGTCTTTTGTTTTTCTCTTTTATAGTTCAATGTGTGTATGAATGTATGTGTGAGAGTTCAATTTGCATTTCTCCTTTTTTTCTGTTTTCTTCTTTTCTTCTCCTTTCATATTGTGTTGGATATATGTGAGTATGTGTGTGTGTATGTATGTGTGTGTGTGTGTGTGTGTGTGTGTTTGGTTTTCCTGGTTTTTGTTTTTGTTTTGCAGTTTGGTGTGTGTGTGTGTGTGTGTGTGTGTGTGTGTGTGTGTAATTGTTTTTTGCTTTGGTTTCTGCTTTTGTTTTTCTGTGCTTTTTTCTTTTGTATTTTTAAAAAAATTTTGTTCATTCTACTTTTCTCTCTTCTCCTCATTACTTTTCTTGGAGTTGAGGGGTACACACACATTCCCACTGCATCATCATATAGAGTGGTGATGGGTAGTGAGTCTCAGGGAACTTGTACCCCAGTCAATGAATATTTTGATTTGCAAGTAGTTCCTGAATCCTAGCCCCCCATCCTTCACCTTATTTGACTCTCAAAACTACAAGAGATAGTAAAGCTTCCAATCCACAGCCCTGTTTCAGAATAGGACAAATTCAGAGCCCTGATCAAGACAGAATAGTGGATTGAGGAAATATCAGAAGTCAAAGCCCCTCCCACCACCACTGAATAATGGAACTAAAGAGAAAAGAAACAGAGCTGCCACAAATGAGAAAAATCATCAGTGAAACACAGGTAATTCTCAGCTTACTAAAGAGAAAATGTCTGAAAAACCAGACCTTGCAGCCAAAACAATGGAAATCACAAGTACTGGCCTCAGAATACAACTGAGATTAGGGAATGAATGGAAAGAGTGAATAAGATTCAAGAAAGAAAAGATGGAACACTAAAGGACTTGCAATGGAGATTTGGGTCATTAAAAACTTCATTCAGGAAATAAATAACAAGATGACAAGCCTGGAAAGTAGAATTAATGAAGCAGAAGAAAGAATCTCACAACTTGAAGATGAAAACATGGAATTAATCAGATCTGTAAAAAACATACAAGGAAAGTTCAGAAAGAAAGAATAAGTGTGTGTTTATATCAAGAGACTGAAACTATGCCTGGCTGATATCTTAGAAGAAGAAAGGGAAATGGAGAACTTGGAGCAAGTTTTCCAGGAGGTCATCCAAGAAAACATTTCCCATCTCACCAGAGATGTGACTACCCAAACCAAAGAGATACAAAGAAACCTGCCAGACCTCCAATGAGCAGACTAACCCCTAGTCACATAGTAACATGCCTACACAAAGTAGGGACAAAAGAAAAAATCGTAAAGGCAACAAGAGAGAAACATCAGATTACCTACCCTAAAGACCAATCAGAATAGCAATAGACCTCTTGGCATTAACATTACAAGCTAGATGGGACTGGAATTCAATTTTCAAAGTCTTAAAAGATATCAACCAAGAATTTCCTGCCCAGCTCAGCTTCATCAGTGGTGGAGAATTAAAATTCTCCCCAGACATCCATTCCCTAAGAGTTTATGCAGCTTCCAAACAGGCTCTACAGGAGATGCTTAAAAACATATTAAGCACAGAAGAAATTTAAAAAAAGAATGATCATGCACTTCCCAAGATATAGGGAAAACACAGAATCAACAGAAAATACATTGTGACTGCAAACTTGAAAACACATACATACATCAACCCAAAAGTTAAAAGTAAACAAACAAACAAACAAAGAAAAAACTTTATAAGAACCTCATGATGTGGAAAAACACTAACATTGCAATAACCAACCTGAACGTGAATGGACTAAATGCACTACTGAAAAGGCACACAATGGTAAACTAGATTTTTTAAAAATGACCCAATAATTTGCTGCTTCCAGGAACCTCACCTCACCACAAAGGATGTACAGAGACTTAAAATTAGAAGATAGAAAATGAATTTCCAGGCAAATGGATCCCAAAAGAAGGCAGGAGTCATGATCTTAATATCACACAAAGCAACCTTTAAACTATCAAAAATTAAAAAAAAATATTCAGAAGGATACTACATAATGATAAAAGGTTCAATCCATCAACAAGTAATATCCGTCCTAAACATGTATGCTCTCAACACAGGAGAACCAACGTTTTTAAAGCAACCATTAAGTAAGCAAAAAAGAATATTGACTTTAACACTATTATATCCAGGGACTTAAATACTCCACTAATAACCCTAGAGGGATAATCAAGGCAAAAAATCAACAAAGGGATCCAGAACCTCAACTTGACACTTGACCAAATGAACTTAATAGATACCTAAAGAACACTCCACTCAACAACCACAGAATATACACTCTACTTATCACCACATAAAACATACTCCAAGATTGATCACATCCTCAGCAATAAATCAAGAATAAACAAATTTAAGATAAAAATACTGCCATTCACCCTCTCAGACTACAGTGGAATAAAAATAAATATCAACATCAACACAATTCCCCCCAAACTCAAAAAGACATGGACACTAACCATCATGATGTTGAATGACTCCTGGATCAACACAGACATAAAACAAAAATTAAAAGCTTCTTGGAAACAAATGAAAACAAAGAAACATCATACCAAAATCTTTGGGATGCTATAAAAACAGTTTTAAGAAGGGAATTTATGCCTGCATAAGTGCACAGCAAGAAAATGGAAAGATCACAAGTTAACAACCCAATAAATAACCGAAGGGAGCTGAAATGACAAGACCACCAAATCCTAACTTTAGCAGAAAAAATCAGATCACTAAAGTAAAAGCCCAAATATGGGACATAGAAGAAAAAATATCATAGAAAAAATTAACAAAACAAAAAACTAGTTCTTTGAAAGGATACACAAAATGATGAACTCCTAGCCAGAATGACCAATAAAAAGAAAGAAAAAGTCCGAATAAACACAATCAGAAACGCAAAAGATCAAGTCGCAACTGACCCCAAAGAAATACAAATGAAGGCTGGGAACAGGGGCTCAAACCTGTGATCCTAGTACTTTGGGAGGCCGAGGAAAGAGGATTCCCCAAGTTCAGGGGTTTGAGACCAGCCTAGGCAAATTGGTGAGACCTCGTCTTATACAATAAATCAAAAAATTAATGAGGTGTGGTGGTGCTTGCCTGTAGTTCCAGTTACTTGGAAGCCTGAGGCAGAAGGATCGCCTGAGCTCAGCAGGTCGAAGAAGTGGTGGCTGTTAGTATAAACTGATTTGTAATCAGTCAACTTCATTTTTTTCTATTATAGGGATACTATAATGCTGCATCATTTTTTGAACAGATGCATAAAGGATTAGTGTTTTATGGAGTTGTTCACACAATTTCCTAGACTCAATTAAAGTATATGATAACAATGATAAAATGCATGTAAGAACTCTAAAGTTAACTTTATCACCAAGAATATTTTAATAAGTGTTCAAAAGTACACAAAAGTTCTTTTTTGTAGTATACGTAAGATACCACCACACATAATTAATTTATCCAAATTTCCATTTTCTAAACCCATTCTCACCATCAAATCTGGCACATCATGTAAATCACTAATAATCTCTACCCATATGCTTACTTCCATTTTATATTGCTTTTAAATTTTTCTTTTAGTCTTTCTGGTGGGGAACTGAGACTCTGTTGCAGATACAGTTATTTACCTGATATGATCACCAAAGAGTACCAACAGATATGCTAGATATGTCAAATGAAAAAGTTCCTGTCACTTTTTCAACAGAATATTCTAAAGTGCTTAAGGATTGTCATTAGTTTTCTAAAAATAAGCCAAAGCTCTTAGTATTTTCTTAGTCCAAATGAAAAGAACTTAAGCCATTATAGTCTCATTGCCAGCAATATATAACTCAAGTTGTATCTTCTATATAACTTACCAAATTGAAATGCATACAGCATATGCTGTTGCATAAGATTATTTTGATTTCTATATATATAAATATCTTGCTGTTAGCTTTTTAAAGAAAACTAATGCTTTAAGAAAACAGTCTCATCAACACACGTGCTAAAATTTCACTTTCTAAAGATAATCTTAAAAACATATTTACAACTGATGTTTTTGTCTCTTAATCAATGTGCATGACAGAGAGAAATTTATAGTATAAATACTTGAGATAAACTGATGAGATGAATGATAGGGATGTCTTTAAAAATAACTCCTGTGGATTTTGATTAGGACAAATTATCTATTACCTAAATTTAAATCTGTAAATGTAAAATCCATCACCCCAGCATATTAACCTTATGTGAAACACATCCTTCTAAATTACATATGTAAATGCTTTGAAATATCTTTAGATAACGTTATCTTGAGGCTCTGTGCTTCTATATTTTCTCATACTTTTTAACAGAAATAAATCAAATCTTAAATATGTGTTTATATGCCTTTTTCAGGCATTATTAATGAGAAAGCATGTCATGGTTTTTATTATATTTAAAATAAGATAAAATGTTATGACTTGCTGGGCAATATTACAGGAGCTACAAATTTATACTCTTACAGACTTGGCGTTGAATTCTGATTCTGCTATTTGGTGTCTAATAATTAGGATTTAGGAAAACTTTTCTTGCTTCAGTTTTCTCCTTTATGAAATAGAACTATTAAAAGTAATTGCTTAATATACATTTTATAGTAATTATATAAGAACATGCAAGTCAGGCATATAAAAGAACCCAAAATAACATAAATACTCCATAAGTAGAATTATTACTAATAATAACAACATTTTTTTATCATTATGTGACTTTACATCTGATTCCATAAATCCCCCTTCGACCTAATTATTTTGTGGTGTATTAAACTTAATCATGTAAGTCAGATGCTATGCTTCCACCCGTAATTGATGCAAAATAGTATTTTTTCCAGCAGTATACTTTCTGAGTACAATGCATTTCTTTAGTGACACTGTGGTAGATAGAATAATTCTTCACAACTCAGTTACTTATCTATCATAGTATTGTACCTTCTTGCCTTTGGTTATGGGATTCTGTGATGTTTTCTACTGTAGTTGTAAGAGTGAATGTTCTCACCGCATTTACTCTGGATTTGCCCAGATGGATGGCTTTGGCTAACAGAATGTGGGAAGAAGAGCAGTGCTCTCAAATCCAAGTAGAGGCTTTAAGTTGCACCACAATAGGCTCATCCCTCTTGAGCTCTCTTCAATAAAAATATTATGTTCCGGTGATCAGATGTTTCTTTAGCAGGAGTCCTGGAATAAAATAAAGTGTGGAGTCCACCTGAGCTCAACATAGCTGCGGTCCTCACAGGAAGGAATACATATTTTTTTTCAAAGTCAATACAATTGGGGAGTTATTTGTTACTACAGGAAAAAAGTTGACTAATATATGTGCTAAAGTATTTACATAGAAAAGGAAAATATAGTTTCATTCTTCTACCCAATAGATAAAAAAATAAGAATGGACAAAATAAACATTTATTAAAAATGTTGACTGTATTCACATTCGATTGACTCTGTCTCTCTATTTAACCCAGACAGATTGGTATCAGAAGGAGTTCTTGAGAAACAGAATTGCAAGAATGAATTTTTTGAATAGACTCTAGAATTTCTAAAATTGAAATTCTAGTCAAAGACACTAACAGATTTAAAGACACTAACAAATATATTTCCAATAGTAAAGAGAGCACTGATAGTCCATGCCCTAATGTAGCAACAGTATATGCAAAATACCACTTATACTGGTTGATGCATGTTGTATTGCTCCATGGGTTCTTGGTTTTGCCACGGAAAATAATTTTAGAGCAAATGCAAAGTACAACTTAAGAAATAATTCATTAGAAAGGAGAAGGTCATACTCAAGGAAGAACATGGATGTCTTAAGAGAAAGGGCACGCTCTCACCCTTGACAATAATTTTTATATACTTTCAGTGATGATTAAGCAAGCCATGAACTAAAAGTGAAGGACTGCAGATATTTGGTAACAAGTTTTGGTTACCAATTCTCAAACTTTTGAGGTCAAATAATGAAAGTTAGTGTCTAATTAGATTTGGGTTTTTCTTCGAACATCATGTCTATGTTTTGTTGTGTTGAGTGGATGTAGTTTTTTGTTTTGTTTTGTGTATTTTTTTTCATAATTTTCTGTACTGCCATATCCACATTCCAACCAGCAAGGTAGTAAGAACTGGCATGCCTGGATAGTCAGGTGAAGGTCATGTAACAATATGAAAGATGTCTGAATGCTTACCTTATTTTAACTAGACCTGCCTTGGAAAATCTGGCAAACTACTTCTACACTATGTTAAGTATGCCTGGCTAATCACCAGTGGATATTTCTAACAAACACTTATAAGAGGCAAGGATCAGAGTGATTATACTTATGACATCTTTGAACATTTTTGCCAAACTAATTATAATGAGATTTTCTGGTTGCTCCTAATGTTGTTGTCAAAGTGGGAGAAAGAAAAGATAGAGGTAAAGTATGCAAATTCCCAACTTTATTGCTTTATAATGACCTGAAATTTTCTGTATTTCCTGAAAGAGATCCATATCTACTGTAGTCATAAAGTTAAAATTGTTAAAAATCAAACCCAGAATCTCATCCAATGAATTACAAGGGAAATCGATTCCTATTCTCACAGTGTGTCGATTATTAAAGTTAGGGCAGTGATTGGGAAGAAATAGGATACTGAAAAGTGAATAGGGATATTGGAAAGATCCTGATTAATCTAGAGGCATTGAACCCTTAAATTTTGATGAGTCTGCAGCACTATTCACAATAGCAAAACCAGGAAACCAACCATTCTGCCCATCAAAACTGGACTAGATTAAAAAAATTGTGGTACATATGCATGATGGAATATTACACAACCATAAACTAGGACAAAATTATGGACTTTGGAATGACTTGGATGAATTTAGAGTCTATAATACTCAGTGATCTATCACAGAAACAAAGAACTTAGTACCACATGTTTTCACTCATAAGCAGACTCTGAACATTTACCATAATACTCTAAGAAAGGAATTGGCAGTAGCTGAAAACTACCAGAGGAGGGAAGGGGAGGCACATAACATCAATAAGGGTACCTGATCTCAAACTAGGTGAAGCGGGAACCAAAGGGAGACCCAAACTTTACCTGTAAAATGACCATTTATATATGTAATCCTAAATTTTACCCCACATCTTTAAAAAAATAATCTGATGAGTCACCTTTGGCAATAAAAACAGCCTCTTCACCCTTGTCTGAGGAGATTAACCATGTCCTGCCTGAGGTCACTGTAATGAACTTTCCTAAGACAATTACCTTGCAAGACACTGCCTATCGTTCTCAGGAACCATTCCGACTATTCTTCTTTGATTCTAGGTTTATCACTAAACTCAAGTCCCAGATCCACAAAGTCGAGGTATATACCCATTAGGAGTTATGTTATGTTCCAAAAAAGTATTTGATTTTTCTAATTTACTGAGATAAAAATTTGAGATACCTGTGTGGAAATGGATATTAAGAGTGTGGGATAATTGTGAAAGGGCCATAAAGTTAAAGCAAGACTAATTTATTGATCTGTACTGACTAGGCAGAAGTCATGCCTTTAATGTTACAGTTCAGGGAGCCAAAGGGACTATAATAGGTTGTTTTCTTGGTTGTTTGAAATAGAGACAAAAAGTAAGTAAGAAGCTGGGCTCGGTGGCTCAGCCTGCAATCCTGAGCCTTTGGGAGACTGAGGTGAGTGGATTGCCTGAGCACGCAGGTTCGAGACCCGCCTGGGCAACGAGACCTCATCTCTACAATAAATCAAAAAATCAGCCAGGCGTGGTAGCATGCGCCTGTAATTCCGGCTACTTGGAAGACTGTGGAGGAAGGATAGCCAGAGCCCAGCAGGTCGAGGCTGCGGTGGCCGGGAGCGGCCACTGCACTCCAATCTGGGTGACAGTGAGATTCCAACTAAAAAAAAAATAAAAAGTAAGTAAGACGCACTATTTCTCAGGAGAATACATTGGGCAACTTCTGTCAGAGAAGGAGTTGCATTTTGTTTGCTTTATTCTTAGTTGAATAGATACTTTGGACATAAAATTGCCTTCTCTGCACTTAATGTTTCTTCCAAAACTACCCTTCATGTATTAATAGAATGACTTTCCACCATCATAATATTCCACACAGCATTGTTTACAATAAAGGAACTCATTTCACAGCAAATGCAGTACTGCGATGGGCTCTTGGTCAGGAAATCCACTGATCTTATTATTTCCCCCACTGTTGTGGAGTGCAATGTTTGTGTTCTCTTAAAATTTATATGTTAAAACCCTAACATTCAGTGTGACTGTATTTGAAGATGGGACCTCTCAATAACTAAAGTGAAGTGAGATCATAAGTGTAGGGCTCTGATTCAACAGAATTAGTGTCCCTGTAAGAAGAAACACCAGAGATTGTATTGTTTCTTTCTCCATGTGCACTTGTGGAGAAAAGGGCATGTGAGGACATGAAGAGTGTTATGCTGTCCCAAACCAAGAAGGATGTCCTTACCAGAAACCAAGTTTGCTGACACTTTGATCATTAATTTTTAGTCTCCAGAACTGTAATAAATATATTTCTGTTCTTTAATCCACCCAGCATATGATATTTTGCTAAAACAGCCTAGACAGACTAATGCTTCTAACATCCTCAAGAAGATGACTTGATATTGCCCTTTTGAAGATTTATATACAGTGCTAGCCGCGTGCCTATATTTGGCAGGGCTGGAGAAATGTTCTCCATGAGACTCTATATGCTCTGAATTAGCATCCAATGTACAGTGCTATCTCTCTCACAAGTTGCAAACTTTCCAAGTTGTGAACTGTCTTAGATGAGAATGTACATTTGCATGTTCAATCACATAAGTTAGTTCATGTATCTCTCATATGTACATTGCCATGTGCATGCATCCTAAGTGGTTGTGATTTTGTACACTTTACTATACAGCACTATATAAAGTACGGTATTACTGTATCTTTATTTCAAACCCAGGATATCCAGAAGCAAGCATAAAAGCTGTGTTGATGAAGCTGGTACTGTATAGCTGATTGTGTTAATTGGGAACCTAGACTAACTTTGTTGGATTTATGAATAAATGAGACTTACAAATGTAGTCTTGGAATGGAACTATTTCATATGTAGCAGCTTATTGTAATCATATCCAAATGTTCACCATGTTGTTAGCTATATATTTTTCTTATCCTTTGTTGTTCTCAGTTTGGTAAAAATATAAATTTTTTTAAATGAGTTGGGGGGGGTCTCATTCTGTTGCCTACACAGGAGGGCAGTGGCACAATGACTGCTTGCTGCAATCTCAACTTCCTGATCTCAGGCGATCCTCTCTCCTCAACCTCTTGATTAGCTGGGACTACCAGCATGTGTCACCATACTCGGCTACATTTTATTTTTATTTTTTGAAGAGACAAGTCTTCACTATATTTCCCGGGCAGGTCTCAAATTCCTGGACTCAAGCAATCCCCCTGCATTGGCCTTCTAAATTGCAAGGACTACAGGCATAAGCCACCACACCTGGTCTAAACTTTTTATTCTAATTATAATAATCTGCTTTGACTTCTATGACAAGATACTAAAGGCTGGGTGACTAAAACATGAGAAATTTATTTTTCAAGGTTATGGAGACCCTAGGAAGTCCAAGATCAATGTGCTGGTCATTTTGGTTCCTGATGAGAACTCTCTTTCTGACTTACAGACTGTCATCTTCTTACCATGTACATGTATAGTGTAGAAAAAGAGAAATAAATCTCTCCCTCTTCTGCTTCTTGTAGGGGCATCAAACCCATCAGATCAAGGAGTTACTCATAATCTAATTTATATGTAATTATTTCCTAAAATTTAATCTCTAAATACAGTCACACCAGGGATTAAGGTTTCAATATATGATTTGGGGGGACATTTTAGTCTATAGCTAAAGCTGAGTTCTGAACTTGACTAACAAATTTATGTGTCTCGAAGATTTTAGCATTATGTATATTTGACTCCATTCTCAAATGGCTTAATAAAATTTTAACAAATATCCATGTTAAGATAAAAGCAAAGATCATCTCTCTCATTGGTGTGTATATGTTTTGAGTATATTTTAAGGAAATATACATGTATATATTTATATAAATGTATATATTTACTTTCTGGTCTTAGAAAAAGTCTTGATTATTTTAATGTTGTTGTAAGAAAAATAGGGATTTGCCATTAGAGTCTCCTGAATATACTATGGCACCAGAGGCAGAAGAAATACAAGGTCCAGCCACCAACATACAGAGTAGAGTTCTGTAAGTCCCTAAATGGGAGTCTCATTTATTGTGCCTCCATATATCCCTCTCATGCTGACTTCTGTAATCAAAGTCACATGCAATGCTCAGGGGACATAGAAGCAACTAGGCCTGCAGAAGGGCTATCTTTATTATGCTTTAAATAACTAAAATTTTTACATTTATATTGTGTTGATTTAAGTAGATAGTAGAGACATGTAGTAAAAGAGAGAGAGAGAAAAGAAAAGTGATTATTAAAAAGAGTAAGCAGGGACTTCCAGCAAGATGGTAACAGGGTAGCCTGGTCTATGAAACCCTTTGCAAAGGAGAACGCAGAGGGTCTCTGGCTCTCTCCCCTGGGGGCTGCAGGTCCCAACGTCAGCAGCCTGCTCTTCACACGGAGCTTGGCCATTGCCACCACTGGGGCATTGCAGTGTCTGGACAGCCACTGCAGCTGCAGACACAGCAGCCGCTGGCACAGCAGCCGCCAGCGCCACCGCAGCCTCAATGGCAGCCATTGAAAAAATAGTGCATCGCGCCACCCTTGCCTGAGGTGATCCATGACTTCAGTCCTTGAAGTCCCTGCAGGCAAGATCTACTGGGATCGCTGCCACCTCTGTTGTCACTGTGATGCCTTGTCAGCCATGGGTTTCTTCCATGTACCCTGAGGCAAGCTCCCATCTCGGCAACTGGCAAACTCCTGTCCAGCTCCACCCCCTCTGGGGCGAGCAACTGAGATAGCACCACCTGCTGGTGATTCAAGGTAAAAACACTGAAACACGAAAAAAGCTTGAAAAACAGACACAGGCCAGATTTGAGTGAACTGATGGTGATTTAAACTATCCTTCACAGCAGGCCAGGGGCAACTGATCCTAACTGTGAAATAATTTACCAGCTAGAGAAGACAGCTAGAAATCAGAGCTGAAAGGACATTGGACTTAAATGAAATGTCTCAGTATGTGCTCAATTGATTCTGTTAGTTTAATGACTTGATTCTATTCCTACTGTTTTGTTCCTTTTTTTGCTCTTCCACTTCCTTTTCTTCTCTTTTCTCCTCTCTGTAAACCGTATCTTTGTATAGAGGAACAGCACACCAATAAGGTGGTTGGTTAGCTTGTATGTTAGCATCATTGTATATTTTAGTTTTTTTTGTACAGGAGTTGGTCAGTCTGTAGCCGTGGTCTATTGTTTTTATCTGTTTCAGTTTAGTTCTCTCTTTCCATTTCTTGATACACTTGTCTGTTTCCTCCCTTACTCCTCTCTCTCTTCACCCTCCTCATCCCCTCACTGTCTCCTCCACTCTCTTCCCTCTGCTAACCACATTTTATTTCAGGGAGCAAACCTACAGCCCCACTGCATGGACAGATTCCAAGGCAGTGGGAAATGGATTTCAGATTATCCATACACCTGTTGGCGAATACCAGGACCTGTAGATAGATTTTAAATCATAGCTCCCCACTTAAGTAAATCTCAAAACTGCAAAAAGGACCACCCCCAACCTACAGTGCAACTCCAGAATTGAGCAAAGTAAGAAGGCATACATAAAGAATAGTAGATTGAGCAAACAGAAGTAAAAGCAATCTCTCTACCCCTGAATAACAGAATTAAAGAAGACAGTGATATGGAGGGAAGGAAAAAGTAGTGAGGGGGAAAAAACCACACAAATGAAGAAAAATCAAAAGAAGAATATAGGTCTCACACAGACCCCTGGGAGATCAGACACTGAGAAAACAGATTCCGGAACACAAACAATGAAGAGCCCCCAGAATGACTGGTCACATGCAACAAACCCAGACATGAAGACATTAATAGAGAGAATTAAAAAAATTGAGGAGAGACAAGAGGAAAATAGGAAGCAGCTGGTGTCAGAAATGACAGCAGTAAAGAATACTGTCATGGAAATAAATAACAAACTAATAAGCATGGAAAGCAGAATTAGCCAAGCAGAAGAAAGAATCTCAGAGCTTGAAGACCAAAACACAGAACTAACCCAAACTGTCAAAAGCATAGAAAAGAAGCTCAAAAAGACAGAACAAAACCTGCAAGAGATGAACGATCACTTCAAGAGACCAAACCTAAGAGTAATTGGCCTTCCTGAGGCAGAGAGAGAAACAAATGGCACACTGGAACAAACATTTCATGAAATCATTCAAGAAAACTTCCCTCATCTCATCAAGGATGAAAACATTCAAACACAAGAGATTCAGAGAACCTCTGCAAGACAACAAAGGAGAAGAACAATTCCCAGACATATAATAATTCACCTAAACAAAGTAGGTATAAAAGAAAAAATCCTAAAGGCTGCAAGAAAAAAAGGTCAGACTATGTACCAGGGAAGACCAATTAGAATAGCAGCAGATTTATCTACAGAAACCCTCTAGGCTAGGAAAGCTTGGAGCCCTATCTTCAAAGTTCTAAAAGATAAACAATTTCAACCGAGAATAAACTACCCAGGCAAGCTAAGCTTCATCAGTGAGGGAGAAATGAAATCTTTCCCAGATATCCAATCCCTAAGAACCTATGCTGCTGCTGCAACAAGACCACCTCTATGAGAAACACTAAAGAAAGCATTGAACACAGAAGAAAAGGAAAAAAGAAAAACAACGTTCTTCACAAGACTACAGGGAAAAGATTGAAAACACACATGATCCAACTCTAAAACCAAAAGAAAGACAACACACAAACAGGAAGAACAACAACTCTGTAAGAACACTATGATAGGGATCAACTCTCACATTTCAATAATTAGTTTGAATGTGAACAGACTAAATGCACCACTGAAAAGACATAGAATGGCAAAATGGATAAAATATCACCAGGCAACAATCTATTGCCTTCAAGAGACTCACCTCACTAGAAAGGACACTCACAGACTCAAAGTAAGAGGATGGGAAACAAATTTTCAGGCGAATGGAACACAAAAGAAAGGAGGAGTCACAATCTTAATCTCAGATAAAATACCCTTTAAGCTATCAAAAATTAAAAAAGATACAGAAGGTCACTACATAATGATAAAAGGTTCAATCCATCAACAAGAAATATGCATCCTAAACATATATGCACCAGACATAGGAGCACCAACTTTCATAAAGCAGCTCCTAGGTAAACTAAAAAAAGATATCGACTCCAATACCATCATAGTTGGGGACTTTAATACCCCAATCACAATCCTAGACAGATGATCAGGACAGAAAATCAGCAATGAGATCCGAAACCTCAATGTGACTCTTGATCAAATAGACTTAATTGATAGCTACAGAACCCTCCATCCAAAGACCACAGAATACACATTCTATTCATCACCGCATGGAACGTACTCTAAGAACAACCACATACTTGGCAATAAATCAAGCATAAGCAAATTTAAAAGGATTGAAATTTAACCATGCACTTTCTCGGACTACAGTGGAATAAAAATAAACATTAACACCATCAAGTTCCCCCCAAAACCCACAAAGTCATGGACACTAAACAGCATGATGCTGAATAACTCCTGGGTCAATGCTAAAATCAAAACAGATATTAAAAGATACCTGGAAACAAATGAAAATGAAGAAACATCTTACCAAAATCTCTGGGACGCCATAAAAGTTGTAGTAAGAGGGGAATTTATTTCCCTGCAAACGCACATGAAGAAAATGGAAGGATCACAAATTTTAACAGCCTAAGAAGCCACCTAAAAAAGGTGGAAAAGCAAGACCACAAAAACCCTAATTTCAGCAGAAGAATCCAGATCACCAAAATAAAAGCCCAAATCCAGGACATAGAGACAAAAGATATACAAAAAATCATGAAACAAAAGCTGGTTCTTTGAAAGGATAACAGATGATGGTCCCTAGCTAGACTGACCA
>NW_007256024.1:338027-339011 GCF_000164805.1 Carlito syrichta | reverse complement strand
AAATTCTCAACAAGATCTTAGTGAATCTGATTCAACAACACATCTCAAAAATCATCCATCATGACCAAGTAGGCTTCATCCCTGGGATGCAAGGCTGGTTCAACATTTGTAAAACCATAAATGTAATTAAATACATCTACAGATGTCAAAGGAAAACCACATGATTATATCATTAGATGCAGAAAAAGCTTTTGATAAAGTCCAGAACCCCTTCTTGATAAAAACCCCCGAACAGCTAGGCATACGGGGAACATACCTCAAAAGAGTAAAAGCCATCTACGAGAAACCCACAGCCAGCATACTCCTAAATGGACAAAAACTGGAACCATTTCCCCTGAAAACTGTAACAAGACAAGGATGCCCACTCCCACCCCTCCTGTTCAATATAGTATTGGAAATCCTGGCTAGAGCAATCAGAGAAGAGAAGGCAATCAGGGTTATTCAAATAGGAAAAGAGGAAGTTAAGCTATCTCTCTTTGCAGATGACATGATTGTGTACCTTGAAAATCCAAGAGAATCTGTCAAAAACTTCCTTACACTGATAAAGGACTTTGGCAAAGGCTCAGGATATAAAATAATTGTGCAAAAGACAATCGCATTTATTTACACCAATAATAAACAAACAGAAACCGAAATAAAAAGCACAATTCCATTCACAATGGTCACAAAAAAAAAAATGAAATACCTTGGCATCTTCCTCACCAGAAATGTGAAAGACCTTCACAAT
The DNA here is from genome assembly GCF_000164805.1 of Carlito syrichta. Taxonomy (NCBI): domain Eukaryota; kingdom Metazoa; phylum Chordata; class Mammalia; order Primates; family Tarsiidae; genus Carlito; species Carlito syrichta. The sequence goes on along the minus strand of NW_007256024.1, from coordinate 338,284 downwards.
GAAAACTACAAAACACTGCTCAAAAAATCAAAGATGACACAAACAAGTAGAAAAATATCCCATGCTCATGAATTGGAAGAATCAACATTGTGAAGGTGTCCATCTTACCTAAGGCGATATACAGATTTAATGCAATACCCATCAAATAACCAGCAACATTCTTCTCAGACCTAGAAAAAACAATGCAGGAATTCATATGGAAACACAAACGACCAAGAATAGCCAGAACAATCCTGAGCAAAAAAAACAAAGCAGGG